>NC_092423.1:52660009-52812311 GCF_036169615.1 Heliangelus exortis | reverse complement strand
AGTAAGCACAGCTTCAAAAAAAGTACTGTTTGGCATCAAACAGATTTACAGTGTGGTCATACAAATTTATTACAGAGACCAGGCAAAAAAATTCTCAGCAACCCGGAAGGAATAGAAGTTCTAGATGGCTCTTGCCAGCATAGTCATTCCTGTGTCATACAGACCTAGAGAGACTGTGGGCCATTTAATTACGTGTAAGACAGATTTAAAGGAGAGATCTAATGGAAACACATGCAATTAACTAGGTTTTTGGTCCCCTGAAACCCTGTGATGGTTTTTCCTGTGGGCATGGGTAGGGTTGGGCCTGGCCCAGGTGCATTCTCCTCAGGGGGGGGGGGGAGGCTGACAGCTCCCACAGCCTCCTGCAGCCTCCTTTGTAATGCTGTGGACAGCTATCAGTAACTCTCCAGGGCATGGAAAATTCGAGTTGCCCTGTAAGTTCTGAGTAAGTCCTTTTCCTTTTTCTCCAGGCTATTTCATTCTTGAATTCCATCCTGAGCAGACCACATGGAGTAGGGGTGCAGTGGAGGGAGTTTCATCTTTTTTCAGCAAAACAGCTGTGGCAGTCACAGCCATCTCCCACACTCTCAGTGTACAACCTCTTTATTACAGTGTGTCTCCCATTACTGCTGCCTCCTCTTTGAGGAATCACAGCATCTTCATGCCTTGCCCCTGCTCAACTGTCCCATTTCAGGTTACATGTGGAGTCATAATCCTTTGTCCTCTCAATTTCACATCTTGGAGCCCAGTCTCTCCTCCTTGACTCATCCCAGGACTCCTTCACCTCTAGCCTAAACCTGGAAGAATTGGAAGGACTGGACATAGCAGCATGGTGACTGCCTGGTGCAGAAACCATAGCAGCTATATCTGTTTCCACTAGGCTTGCATCCTCCTCTAGCTGCCAGGTCTGTCGCAGGCATTCACTAGGACTGGCAGAATCTCCTGGAAGGATTCATCTTCTTCCAGTCCCCTGGTCCCTGCAGCATCTCCTGAGTCACAAGGGAAGCAGAGAGAGTTGCCCGTCTCAGAGTTTGCCCTGTCCCTGCTGTGTGTGCTCTCAGCAGCCCAACCAACAACTGCACTGAAACCCAGCAGCAATTTTGTGAATTGTCACCAAGGCAGAAGGAAGTTCACCAAGTCAGCTATGCACTGTCTGAACTAATCTGTTTCTTGCCTAGTTGATGAGTAAGATCCTCTCAGACTTAAAAGACGTGACCTGCACTGTCTGTGTTTTGAGATCAGGATTTCATGTATTAACAGTAAGAAATCAAGAAAAATTTTCTGCTCTGCATCATTTCTGGTAGATACAGCTGCAAGGGTAAAAGAAAAATTTCTTTTACTGTTATTTCACAATGAAACTGAGTAATATTCTTAGGCAATGTATACTGATGGAGTGCCATGAACACTGTGGAAAGCACATAATTCAGCACTTTGCTGCAGTAGGTAATCTGCAGACAGATTTAAAAGCAGCTGAGGTGTTTTGGTCCACCTTACGAATGTAAAAGAGAGCTAAGAGAGCTAACTGACTTGTACTTCCATAGCATCTTGAGAAAACATGGCTTTGATAGCTCAGCATCAACTTTAAATTGCTCATGGTCGACACTCTTCCTCCTTTTCAGTTCAATGTGAAAGTTTTTTCTGTTGAGGTCAGTGAAAGCAAACTCAGGCCTTAGATAGCCATGAAGAAGCTTGGTTTGTCAAAGGCTCCACACTGTGTGAGGGTCTTATTTCTTTCCTTTCTCGAGGGCTACTATAAATCTTTAAAATAGTAGTTTCTTGGAAACAATTCAGTATTAAACGTGGGTGAATGATACTTTGTTTAGGAAGGTCATAAGTCTTCTTTCTAATCCTCTCATAATACAAGAACAATTTGGTGTTAATGATGCCAGTAAATTTACTCTTTTTCTACATTGCTTAGTGAATGAAATTCACAGACAAAGGCAGCAGGTTTAAAACCAAAAATTTATGCTGGTAGCACTAATAATACTGGTGCATATATTGCTGCAATGTGAAAATTCTTACGGTACTGCATCCTGTTCTTTGACACTACACTAGTGATCTGAAGGATCCAGGAAAAAACCAAGCAGATAATCCTGCCTGACCAAATGCCCCAACGTGTTTTGAAGGGAGCCGTTTGCTGCTGAATGTCAAGGAGTAGGTACGGGGCACACTAGAAACTGAGCATTCAGATATAAAACTGCTGAGGGCAATGGGCAGGATAGAAAATTAGGCCAGTGTTTGTAAGTTGCCACAGCTCTCTTGACTCCTCTGCTATGATAAGTCAAAGCTGTGCCAGCTTTCATGAGAAGCTCTGCCCTTCGTAAACTGCACAGCTGTAATGAGTACCTTCAATACTGAGGAGAATTAATAGGTTTGTCTAGCTGCAGTCACTGTAGAGACCATAAATTAGAGAGCAAATTCACTGTGAGAGCGTATAACTGTAGCACCAGCTGTGCTCCGAGGAGCTCTTCAGGAGTCCCACATGGAATTAAATCTAATTTAAATGTTTTTCTTCTTTTGGCAGAAACCTTATGTTTGCAAGATACCGGGCTGCACGAAGCGCTACACGGACCCCAGTTCTCTCCGGAAACACGTGAAGACCGTGCATGGCCCGGAGGCACACGTCACCAAGAAGCAGCGGGGAGATATCCACCCGAGGCCTCCACCACCAAGAGACCCAGGCAGCCACTCTCAGACCCGGTCACCAGGCCATCAGACTCAGGGTGCAATTGGTGAGCAGAAGGACCTCAGCAACACTACCTCAAAGCGTGAAGAATGCCTCCAAGTGAAAGCAGTCAAGTCAGAAAAACCAATGGTACGCAATGCACCCTGCCGCTCCCTTTGTCCCTTTTCTCCTTGCAACCGGTTAATAATCCTTTTCTGAAATGCTTAGGCCCCTAAACTCTAGCTCACAAGCTTCAGTTTTGTGAGGTTTTCTTTTTCATTTACATTGTAAAATATTTTAAAAACCTAACAAATAGCAAATAAAAAGATTACATCTCATCTGCACAGTATGCAGTAAGTGCAGTGTTGGCAACCCTCACAATAATTGTTTCTCTTAAAGCTTCGTCTTCTGGAATCAGCATATTATGAGAAAAATCACAGTTTTCTTTTTTAAAAAGGCTTTTTTTTTCCATTCTTCTCTTTAGAGAAGAAAGTTAAAGAATGTGAATCTTGCAGGCCTGAAAACAGAATGAAAAAAAAAAAAAGAAAAAGAAAAAGAAAAAAAAAAGTCCAAAAGGCTAAAATGGTGATAATTTTTTGAGAACCTGGGTTAACAACCAGATTTTAGGGGCTTGAGGTTGTCAGGTCATGGATCAAGCTGAAGCAAGATAAGTTGGCATTCTTAAACAGCAGGAGGAGATCTTTTGATACATTTGATTTTGCTTGTGACGTGACCTCTTCTGTTAATCTGAGACTTAATTTAACTTGACCAAATTAGCCTAATTCCAATTTAACTACATTGAGTTAAATTAAGAGTCTCTGCACATCTTTTCTCTGGTTTGCCTCAATGTGTGGCATAAAACCAGTATAGCCTTGAAGACTGAAGGACCTTATTCTGATTTTTTACATATAAGCTTAGATGAAGAAGTTCTTTAGTTGCCCTGCATTGCATGTGCCATCCATCCTTTTCACAAGGGTTAAGGCTAGCAAAGGCAGTCACTCTGTTCTTTTCCACATGAGGGTCTACTATTCATCTAGACTCGACTCTTAAGGACTACAAATATGAGCCCTCCAAATTCTGCTTATATTGTTAATCATGCTGCAGTTCAGTGATTTCTTACAGAAATACAAGTTCCTGGTATATTGTGCCTAAAGGCTTATGCTCAAACTGTGGAGCATTAATCCTGAATTCAGAAACTTCTGAATGCCCAGAGTTAACTTCCACTGATGTAGGAGGTAAAGGAGAACCTCTGCTGGTTTTGGTGTTAACTACCTTAGATTACAGAGGAACAAAACCCATTCTCCTCTTGCTTTGCTAGATAAATCTGTAGTATTATTAAGGTGTGTTGAGCAAAGGTGGTTTTAGCTTGCATAAAATTTGCAGGAAAGGGGTATTAATGCTGGTTGCTTACATAATATTAAATACTTCTCACTGAAAAATTTCTTCTAAAATCAATTTTGTATTTCCTGGTGTTCTTTGCTTGTATGAATTGATACATTTTCTATTTTTTCAACTAATCCAATATCTTTTCTGTCTAATGCTCTTAAATGTCTTGTTCTAACTTCCTAAGGACAGTGGGTAATAAGGTGAGGGCATTTTAACTTTTCTGCTGTTTTTCTTATTGCAACATTATTTATGTCTTTATTTTAGTCTCTGCCTGTTGTCCAGTCATTTCTTTATTTAGCAACATGCAATCCATTAAACTCATTCCCAAATGTAATGTGCTGTGAGCATTTTGCAACACTTGACATGTGAAAAATCTGGCTTATATTGCTGAAATGTCTTCAGAAATGTCTTTGTACCTTCTCCTCTAGATGAGACATCCATTATTTTTCTGTATTTGCACATCTAGAAATGTATGTCCCCTGTAATACAGCCCTTACTTCTGTAAACTACCTCACTGTGATCTTGACACATGGCTGCAAGAACAGGCTTCTCACTCTTCTTCTGTATTGCATGGAGCTATTGTCCAGAAGCATAAACACTCTTCTTCATAATACCTGTTATTTCTCTTCTTGACACCAAATCTGTCATGGCCAGGAGTTGGAAATGAACTTGCTCAGTTTGGCCTCATAAATCCTAATTACATGTTCAAGTTAGAAATTAGCAAACAGCTATTGCATTTTAATGGGCATCTCAGGGGCATGTGATTTGTGTCTTCATTCACTGATGTTAAAAGTGAGAGCCATCACTATTACCTCAGAAATTCTAGCTACCATTTGTCAGTAAAATGTGCATAAAAGTCACAGGCTGGCAAAAAAAACCCCAAACAACAACTACAACAAAAAAACAAACAAAAAACCAAAAAACACAGCAGAAACTCCAGAAGTTAAATACTTAAATGAAACTGTTCTTGGGAGCAAAATAATACTGCATGCCCCACTGATCTGTGATCACACTGCTACAACCTATGCCCAGATTCTGTGCCCAGAGACTTCTGTCTGTCTTGCTGTCTGTTTTGTCTGTCAGTCTGTCTGTTTCAGTTTGTCAGAGAAAATTTCCCATTCTTTTATGAGAATAAAAAAATAAAGTAAGGCCGTGTTTCCCCACAGCAAGAATTCTGCTAGAGCAGCAGGGAACACTGTCTGTTAAGAACAGAAAGGACTAATTATTGCAATGGGCTCATATCCCTGTAGATGAAAAGCCCATTCTGTGTTCTTAAATTCTTAAATTTAAAATTCAGATGAAACAAAGGATTTGATTCAGGATCGTAGCCTTTTTAACTCAGGGAAGAGGTGGCATAAGTTAGGTAAAAGAGGAGTTAAAAGTCAGGCCCTAGTGCTGCTAGGGTCACAGGATGCTGATAATATGATACAGTATTTTTTTTCACTGGTGCTTTGTCCCTGTTTTATTACATGCCGACATTTCAGGCCAACCGCTGCTTCTAACAATGAGCCTTAAGCTTGGAAAATACTTACATTCTTTAGCCACAAGTCTAATTAAAAAAACCCAGATTCCAGTGCTGCTGGTGTCTTGTTTGTTTGCTTGCTTGCTGCAACCCAGCAGTGTAAATTAAACTGCATAACATGGCTGAATTCTTGGTTTATTGAGTTCAGTTGGGAACATAACATACCCAAAGTAGAATATCCATACATAAATGCTCACAGATTATGTGAAATGATAGAAACAATTATGGAAATAACTGAAATAAATATCTCCTGTGGATCTAATATGTACTATCAGCAAGATACTGAAGTGGATTTGCAATGGTATTCACTGCAGTTAGAATCAGTATCTAGAGAGCCTCTTAATGATCACTGTCGTCATTTAATGCTAAACTTTTCTTTACATTTGGTTTACCTGCATTTGCTGCAGGTGCTCTTCTTAATATTTTTTGCTTATCCCTAACATTCTTCTGTTTCTTCCTTCACTCCAACAGACATCTCAGCCAAGCCCTGGTGGTCAGTCTACATGCAGCAGCAAACACTCCCCCATCAGCAACTATTCCAACAATGGGATCGAGCTTACTCTAACTGGTGGTGGTAGTGTAGGAGACCTCAGTGTCATTGATGAAACCCCAATCATGGACTCTACCATTTCCACAGCCACCACAGCACTTGGCTTACAGGCCAGGAGGAATATGACAGGGACCAAATGGATGGAGCAAGTGAAATTAGAAAGGTTGAAACAAGTTAATGGAATGCTTCCAAGACTGAACCCCATTCCACCTTCCAAAGCCCCAACCTTGCCGCCTCTCATAGGAAATGGTGAGATACACATAAGTGGAATGGTAACCCTTTTTTGTCCTTAAGTGATTGCTCAGTCTTGCACCCTTGTAAAGAGTAGTGCAGTTTATGACTCTCAGCATCTGTGAGAATGGTTCATAAATTGACCACTTGCTGTTTATCCCTCATTACAAGGCCTGCTACCTATCCTGTGAGAATTCTGATAGTTCCGTGTTTTACAGAACCAGTGCCCAGTGTCAAGTTTTAAATATTCCCTGCAATTAAAGGCTGGGTCCCAAGATCATCATCATCCTGTCTTGTTTGGAGGCAAGGCAGATGAAATAAATACCTGGCAGTTTATTGTACGGAAGTCTTTCAGATGAGGCCTTAACATGGCACCCTTTGCATAAATGTGTTGGGCTGCCCTTCTAATGAACTGTTTCCATACCTGTAAGTAATAATATGCTATTGATAAGAAGGGCAAATAGCCATGGATGGGAGTAAGACATGATTGAACTCCGTAGTTGTTTTTGTACAAGGAGCTGCTCATTGCCAAAATGCATGTCCCTGCTGGCCTTATAGCATGCTCATAGGTTTCTGCACTCCACCCAGCAGTGACAGCTCAGGTTTTCTGAAACCCATTCAGTCAAAAGAAACTGTGTAGAATTAAGAAATATATTCTGTTTACTTAAAAACAAAACAAAGCAAGGAAACCAGCAAAGATGTTTTGCAGTTGTTAGGAGTTATTTCAAGAATATTTCAAGAAGTGTTACAAATGACCTTGAATAGCCTCCAGTTTTTTATATTTTGTCATTCTGCACAAATGCCTGTTCAATTATATTTTGCCTATAAAAAGCTTCCTTGCGAATGTGTCCATCTGGCACATAAGCCAGCATAGCTGCACTGCAGTCTGGAGCACGACACCAGCTGATGACAGTTTGTGGCTACGGCCTATAAATTGTGTGCTGGGATTCTCACTGAAAGGATGCCCTTGAGTCTCTGCATTAACTTTAACCTAAGGACACAGTTTTTATCCTTACTTCTTTCAAGAAAGAGCATTGCTGTGATGATGCAGTCTCTTCCTCTGTACTCCCTTCTTTACTGGGTGCTTTCTGTGCCAGTTTTTCTGGGTGATTCTCATTTGATTTAACTGTGTATTTTACCTCCAGGTACCCAGTCGAACAGCAGCTGCAGTGTAGGAGGATCCATGACTATTCTGCCAAACAGGAACGAACTTTCAAGTACGGACATCACTGTGTTGAACATGCTGAACAGGAGGGACAGCAATACTAGCACAATCAGTTCAGCCTACTTGAGCAGCCGCAGGTCTTCTGGAATCTCACCTTGCTTCTCCAGCCGGAGGTCCAGCGATGCCTCCCAGGCCGAGGGAAGACCACAAAACGTGAGTGTTGCAGACTCCTACGACCCCATCTCAACGGATGCCTCCCGGCGCTCCAGCGAAGCAAGTCAGTGTGATGACCTGCCAGGTCTTCTCAGCCTCACCCCAGCCCAGCAATACAGGCTGAAAGCTAAATATGCAGCAGCTACTGGTGGACCCCCACCAACTCCACTGCCTAACATGGAGAGGATGAGCCTTAAAACAAGGATGGCACTCCTGGGTGACTGCAGGGAGTCTGGAGTATCTCCACTGCCTCCAGTGAATGCCCCTCGAAGATGTAGTGATGGTGGGGCAAACGGTTACAACAGGAGGCATTTTCTGTCTCATGATGCTCTAGGAAATGGGATGAGGAGAGCCAGTGATCCAGTAAGAATGGCCTCTGACAACCTCTCTGTCCCTAGAGTCCAGCGTTTCAACAGTCTTAATAGCTTTAACCCTCCTGCTTTGTCTCCATCCATGGAAAAGCGCAACCTTGTTCTTCAGAACTACACCCGTTCTGAGGGCGGCGTCTTCCGCGGCTTAGGCTCTCCCTGTCCTCCCAGCATCAGTGAGAACGTCGCCCTGGAGACTGCTACAATGGAAGCAGGTGTCAGTCTGAATGATGAGGATCTTCTGCCAGATGACGTGGTTCAGTATCTGAATTCCCAGAACCAGGGTGTGTATGACCACTTGTTGAACAACGTCCTAGACAGCAACAAAATGCATCACAGCTCAGTGTTAGGAAACAACAACCCCGGCAACTTTGACCAAGCCCCTCCACCGAGCAGTCAGCAGGCAGGATCCGAGGTAAACAAGAGCGACTTGCCCATTCAGTGGAATGAAGTAAGCTCAGGAAGTTCTGACTTATCTCCTCCGAAACTGAAATGCGGGCAGCGCTCAGCGGTGCAGCAGGCTCGGGCCTTCGGGCTGTATAACAATATGATGGTTCAGCAGCAGAACCTGGAGAGAAGCAACGTGGCCCAGCAGAACGGCTATCAGAACCTGACAGAGAGCAGCGGTTCCTACAGTTTACAGCAAAACACCGTTCCTGGCAGCACTAATTCCTTCAGCATGCAGCCCAATAAGCCTTACACTGAAAGCGTCGGCAGGCAGGCAATGATGTCTGGGGCTATGGACAATCCCTGTGGCATGGCAGTGCAAGGGCAGAAGCTGAGAAGCAGCAGCATGCCAGTGAGTGGGAACCAACAAAATTTTGGCCATCCCATGTCAACTAACGATCAAGCCACCAGTATGGCAAATGGGATGCCAAACAGGAATATGATGGAACAGGAATATTTGCAAAACCAACCAGTTGGAGATGGCATTCATTACCAGGGAGCCAATCAGTCTGGTCAGATGATGCTAGGGCAGGTTAGTCCTACCTCACAAAGCAGCCTGTATCAAGGGCCGCAGAGTTGTCCACCGGTGTCTCACACCACTGGCAGCCAGGCTTCAGATCTGTTAGTGGCCAAAAGTTACCAGCCCTGCTCTACTTACGGCAGCAACAGGCGGCAAAATATGTTGAGAAACAACCTGGCACAACAGCAAGGACTCATCAGTGATGGCAACCAGGCATACAGGGTAAACACCATTAAGATGGAGATGCAAGGTCAGTCGCAGCAGTTCTGCTCTAATGTGCAGAATTACTCTGGTCAGTTGTATGACCAAACCACAGGCTTTAGCCACCAAGCTATGAAAACAGGTTCTTTCTTTGGTTCAGAAGCTAACTGCCTGCTGCAGGGCGCTGCAACTGCAAACTCATCCGAGCTTCTTTCCCCGGGGGTTAACCAAGTGTCGAGCACAGTTGACAGCATTGACAGCAACAGCCTAGAGAGTGTGCAGATTGATTTCGATGCTATCATAGATGATGGGGACCATGTCAGCTTAATTTCAGGAGCCCTGAGCCCGAGTATCATTCAGAATCTCTCCCGCAATTCCTCGCGCCTCACCACTCCCCGAGCGTCTCTTACATTCCCAGCTATGCCTGTAAGCACAACCAACATGGCCATTGGGGACATGAGCTCTTTGTTGACCTCACTTGCAGAAGAAAGCAAGTTTCTTGCTGTTATGC
Source organism: Heliangelus exortis (assembly GCF_036169615.1). Taxonomy (NCBI): domain Eukaryota; kingdom Metazoa; phylum Chordata; class Aves; order Apodiformes; family Trochilidae; genus Heliangelus; species Heliangelus exortis. The sequence goes on along the minus strand of NC_092423.1, from coordinate 52,802,532 downwards.
AATAGACATAAAAACCAAACAAACTAACAAACAAAAACAAAAAGCAAAACAAGAAAACCCCAACAAAACGACAAAAAACCTTTTGGAGATAACGGATGAAAAAAAGACTCATATTTTTTAGTTGTGTATGTATTTTAGCAATCTCATCTCACCTAAATGGGATGTGTTTCAAGTATATTCCTTTTATGGAATAAGGACTCTGAAAACCCTAAAGTGTTCTAGGGAGAAACTGTCTTCCATTTCAGTTTTGAATCAGTATTGCTACACCCGTCTCCCCCTGCCCCTCCTTCTCTCTCTGTCTATCTTTTTGAATGTCTGTATGCTTCGTTTTCCCCTTTTTTTTTAAATTGTAAACCAATGTAAACGTGTGAAGTGCATGTTTTTGTTTTGTTTTGAGTTTGTTTTGGGTTTGGTTTTTTTTTTTGTTGTTTTTTTAAAGAAAGGTCTGATGAAATGACTTTGCAAATTTCTGTTACAAAAAAGAAACTAGACCCTGTAAAACTGTTGCAACTTTCCCCCCTAAACACTTAGGCACAAAGTACCCAGGAACAATGTGAATTGAGCATATAGTGGTCAAGTCCTCTCTGGATGCATTGGATACGTAGCACTGGTGGACAACCAGCTTAGAAATGCACTGCCATGGTACCCCTGGGCTGTAGTTTCAGAGTCACAGAGCACAAGAAATCAGGAAGTTCAAGTAAATAAGAAATATAAAAGCATCAACCCTTTCATCCCTAGCAAATGTTTAAGGTTTCTGTGTGTACACACACAGGTAGCTGTCACTGCCATGCATAATGATACTGAGCTTGTGTCATGTTTAATACATTTCAGAGGAAGGGGAGGACCAGAAAGCTATCCTTAGTTCAGATGTCATCTTTTGCAGTATTTGGCATTCTGGTTTTCAGCCTTCTTTTTTAAATGACTGGATAGTAAATTTATGGACATGTTTGGTGATTTGGGTAGTTGCATACCACATTTGTGGAGAAAAATTATCAGGGTCTTAAGTAGTATTTCATACAATGAAATAACAAAGTTGCTGTATTCCAAAATGGGGATTTTTTGTATTTTTTTTTTAAATGCTAATTGTTAAGATGTAATTTACTGAGCCTCTGGTTCGTATTTGCAGTAACAATTCCATTGCTGGGAGAACTGTCTTGTGCATCTGTTTTAGCATGTACAGTTTCGTGGAGGGATCGTCTGTTTTAAAATAAGTAAATGCCCATTGACATAACAAACAAGTACTGTTTCAAAAGCATCGTGGACATGGCAGGTAAGACAAGTGGAAAACAGTTTGGAGACTAGCCAAATAAATCAAAGTAGTTTCAAGTAATCTGGTAATCTCAGAAGTTTTCCACTCTAGCCAAGCTTTACAAAATGAAGATGTTTAAACCACCATTAAAAATAGCTGAGAAACAAGAGGAACAGCAAGAACATCTGATGACTAATCAGACTCAAAAAGACTAACCCAGCCCCTGTCTGCTGGTGATACCAAATGCATTTCATTTCAAAGCAAACCAACAAAAACTGGAACTAATGCACTGTGTCATGAAGCTACTCACTGGTAAAGGTGAATGGCATTTGCTCCATAAGCACAAGCTCTGCTAGCATGTTTTTTTGCTGTGCTGGGCTCCATGCCTGCACCTCTGAACACAAGGTACTCTTGGGTGAACTGTTTAGGATGGAAAACAGTTACAAGACCAAGGTTTAAGTTCACCCAGTCCTGGGCGCTGCACATTAGTCCATCCCTTGCAGACTTCTCAGTTAAATCTTGATAGTAAAATTCTGCTACAGGATGTAAGGTGTTGCAAGCACCTACAGTTATGGATTTGATGTCTGTGAGGAGCTGGCGTTAGAGTAGACATATGGTGAAAAGGAAGAATGTGGCCAGTTTTGAATTACAGATAAAACTTAGCCCAGACAAATTAGGAGTAGCACCAGGAAGTGATTTCCATAGGCTAGAAGGCCAGAGCACTCATTTTTTTTGACTGTAAAAAACAAATGAAATATGAGCTGATTCAGGGCATGGTATTTGAGGAATGTGTAGGAACACAATCTCAGTTAAGCTATTGGATAGCCTTGATCTGTTAGCAACTGTTAGAATCAGAGGAAGAAGCTGTAAATCAGTAGGAAAGCATCATAGGAATCTAATGCTGGGGCCGTATTTGGGCTTATCACAGCATGGGCCAAGTGATCTGCATTGTGAGCTGGAATGTCAGAAATCAAGACAAATGTGAATGTCCTACAGCTTTTATCGTCATCTGGCTCCTGCCTTTCTCTGTATCTTTAACAAGTATTTCTTCCTGCCCCTGTCTCAGGCGTGTCTGCTCCGCCATCCTGCTCTTTGCCCTTTGCCAGTTCCCCTCCCCAGCCTCCCTACCTGTGACCAACTCTCACAGCCCTTCTGCAGTGGTCCCTGGGCTGCAGAGGGAATGGGGCACAGCTCACTGTGGCAAATGGCTGCTTTGGTGTTGCGACACAGCAGAGCTGCTCCCCATTGTGCTCCCATTGCCCAGGGGCAGCTCTGCAGAGCCCTCCTGCCTGCAGGCAGCCTGTGCCCCTGCCCCACTGCTGGGGCAAGGGGAGGTGGGGATGCCAGATGCCTCAGGCTGGGCAGGTCATGGGGGAAGAGGAAGAGGGATGCTTTGAGGGCCAGGCTGTAGGTTGCTGTGTGTGATACAGCTCACACCCCTGCGGAGGAACAGCAGCGTGTGCATTAGGAAAGGCTGCACTGGATGTGTTTCAGATGGTTCTCGGTAACCAGTGACTGGTTGTTTATTAAGCCATCAATTACGTGTTTATAAACAATTTCATCAGGGAGACTTATGACCAACTTGGGAGTAGGTGGCTTGGGAGAGAAGCCTTTTATTGTTATAGAGCCAATACATTAAAAAAAAAAAAAAAAAAAAAAAAAAAAAAAAAAAAAAGCACAACAAAAAACCACCAAACTATTTTTTTAAACTCAGTTTTCCAGTTCATAATTATATTTGCTGGTCCAATTGAAGCTGAGAAGCTATTAACAGATGTGATCCATCAGAGCTTAGAAGGAGCCATTCATATCGCTCAGGGCGAACAGGGACTGTTAGAGTAGCTAATTTGCCTTCCTGGATTTGACAAACCTTTGTCACTCACTTATCCCTGTCTTGGGCCAACAATGTGTCTTGGCCAAAACTACATGCTCGAGGAAGGCCTTTAGCTTTGATTTGGCCAAGATGAAGAATCAGAGACTCCTCCGTGTCCCCCAGGAGTCTGTGAAAATCTTTTTTATCATTTTGACCATTAAGCACGTGTGCCACTTACATCCATGTGTCACTTTTCATCTTTGAGTTTCTTCTCATGTTTTTCTATTTTAATGCTAAAGAGCCTGTCCGAGTACCTGTGAGGGTAGCACAGTACATTTTAGCCCTGCTACCTTGGGTTTTGTTTTGTTTAGATAAGGTAAACGATGTTTTCAGAGAACAGCACTGTTGTGGTGAGCACCAGCTCTCACTTGTCAACCTCCTTCTCAATGTGTGGCAGCCTGGGGAAAGTCCCACTGGCATTGCTCACGTTTACTGACACCCCTCTACTCCTGCTTGTCCAGTTAGAGACAAAACTTGCTTTTGTGTAGCTGATGCATCAGTTGGCATCATCATATCATCTGGAAACCCACCATTCACCCCAGAGTGCTACAAAATGCAGAAAATACTGTGTATTTCCTACTGTTAAAGCATTGCAGCCTGAGTCTAAATCACTTTTTCTTCTAATGGCTCTGTGAGGGTCTTCAGATTCCTTTTTTCTTTGGCCTTGGGCACATTGGCCTCCCTCAGCCCATGAGTAGCACGTGTATTTCTCCAGGCACTTTTACTTGCCACGATGCAGGAACCACCATGAGACTTCATCCATCAGACACGGCCAGGTGGGGGAAAGGTGTTTTTGCAGAGAAGTCAGTGGGCTTCCAGAGGGGCTTTGCTGAGAAGTGTGATGGCCCCATACACCCGCATAGCAGGTGATGTTATTATCTCCTTGGAGAATGGCTCCAAATGGTTCGTGCATTCAGATTCTGGCTGGCTCGCTTGCTTCCAGTCATTGCTTCCTGACCCCAGCCCCTTGGTGCCATGGGTGGTCAGCTGGCCCATGCCTGTTGTGCAGTGGCTCATCCTTCTGAACAGCAGTGTTTATATTCTTACAACGTATGTGCCTTATTTTGTGTTGATCCTGTAAAAGAGAGGGACCAAGATGTGTTGGCAGATTATCCCGATGAGGCTGTACTCCCCATAATAGCACACACCACTGTTAATAGTGTCTGAAACGTTTCGTAAACCTCTGGTATTCACGTGTTATTGTCCTTGGATTGGTGGAATGTCTCCTATGGAACAGTTACTGTTGTCAGTCCTGCAGATGTGTAAGATAAAAATGTGTTCATTTTTTTCCAATTTTTTTTAAAGGTTTTTTTTAATAAAGCTTGTAATCCTTTTTTTCTTTCTTTTTTTTTTTTTTTTTTTTTTTTTTTTTTTAATAAAAAGAGAAAAGAAAATGTGTAAATACATTTACGTACAGTAGGAATAGTGTTCGGCTGTAACGGGCCTTAGTGGTCTTCATTTGATAAACCTGCAGTTATGTTCTGATGTTTCTTGAGCCTTAGGTTGATCTGAAGGGTCTGTAGCACTGGGTACATATAAACTGTACTTCTGCTTTCAGAACCACTTAGCTCTTTTGTAACAAAGAAAAGAAAAATGTTTCTTACAATGTCAATAAAAACACAAAAGCCTTTGTACTTAAGTTCTTAGCTTTCAGCTTTTAAAATATCTCCTTGGGGGAGGGAGTTATTTTTTCGCTTGTCTGGAGAGCCTGGTTGCAATCAGCACACGTATCGCTTCCGTTCATGGTCGTTTGCTTTTCTGTTTCTGCTTCCCAGCCTCTTGCTTCACTTCATTCACATTTTGAAAAAGCGATGGGAAGGCAAAACTGTGTGTTTACCTTTCTCTCTAAAGAAAAATGGCTGAGGGGTTGCAGGGTGGAGAAAAAAAACAAAAATGCAGTGTCACATAGATGAAAGGAGGAGAGAGACCGGCCTGGATAACTCTGCTGCCAGAGCAATTGTTCCAGAGGTGAAGGCTGAGCAGCTCTGGGCTCTGGGCTGTTACATGGGAACTGTGTTTTCCTTCCTCACTTACCAAGAGTCTTTTCCAAAGGCTCAGCCACCCATGGAGCAGCATGGGAAGGAAGCAGAGATGCTCCTCTGGCTGTGTTAGGCTTAGTTGTCCACTCTGGTGGGTTATTGCATGATCTGTGGAAGCACTATATGTCATCTTTTTCAAAGCTGGGCATATTTAGGGACTCTTCCTGTCGAGTATAGCAGTCATGGTGATGTAAAGTTACTAGTGGCCAGCAGCTACAGAAGAAATTGTAATGCTTAGTTTTAAGGTGAATTAGCTGTTCTGATTTCAAGACCTTTTATTTTCATTTCTTGCACCTCAACAAGCCCAGGACTGTGCTGTTGAGCTGTCAGTGCTCAGCCTTAGTCCTTCCTTTACTGTAACAGGTGAACCATTTCCAAAGACAAGGAGGTAACCTTGTGATGTTACTTGCTTACCATAACTAGGTTTAGTTTGGTTTGTGGCTTGTTTTTTTTAACTCACGCTTCATCCATCATTACTCTTTTGTCATTTAGCACAGAGCTTAAGGTTTTGGAGGGATAAGGGGCAGAAGGGAGATGCATAGCATGCCCAGCAGAGAAGCCACTGAGATAGGAGGAGAGGCCTGGGAGTGGTCTGGTAGAGGTAAAGGAGACCGTGCTGCAGGACATGGGGCTTGATGGTGGCCCTGGTGCCTTAACTCATGTGCTGCAACCCAAAATCCTCCCAGAGTGTGGCAGTGCTCCAACATCATCTCACTGTGGGGTGGTGTCTGTGTCTGTGTGTGTGTGCATGTGACAATGGCTTCCTCCCAGCTTCCTCCACCAGCAGGAGGTTGGCAGCAGGTTGGGTAAGCCTGAGGCAAAGACACCAAGGAGCTGTGGGGAAATGAGCAGGCCTGTGGGGATGGGAGTATCAAGTAACAGGATCCATGCTGACCACAGAGCGTGTTTGTCAGGGGCTTAGAGATGAACACAGCATTTCTGAGGACTCCCACCTCTTAATGCTGCAAAGCCATGCAGACATGCATGTACCCAGAGCACCATGCTAAACAAGCACTCGTAGCTTTGCACACCTGCTCCACACCTGGATGTCCAGCACCTGTGCACTCCTTGCTCTGTGCTGTCACACCACCACCTTTAACCAACTCCAACCCTGTGCAGGCTCATGTTTTAGTTACATCTTCCCCATCTGTATCTACCTCAGGATGAAAATCAGGAGGGTGGCAGATACTGTGGAGACCCCTGCCCTCTTCACTGTGGTTGTTTGCTCTGTTGAAGGTGCAGATGACAATGCTGCCAGGGAGGTCAGGCACCAGGATTTGTAGAGGTGAGCACTGCTAGGGTGAGGGTTGGGGCTTCAGGGTGTATTTCTGGTCCTCCAGCCTGACTTGAGATCAGGTTAATGAAGAGCTCCATGTGTAAAGCTGCAGCCAGGGGCAGGAGGACTGGGGTGTCCATGTGGTAAAACTGAAAATACCACCAAGTCCTCAAGAAAACAAGAAATAGCAGGCCAGATGTGGTCCGTACCATCCCAAATCAGTGGATGCTGCTTACCTTCAGTCTGTGCTTTGGTGCCAAGGCTGCAAATTAATTAATTGAATTCATTAAAATTGTTTCTTGCTTCAGAAGGGCATGTACTGAAGAGCACTGCAGTCTGCAAAGCCTGAACAAAACAGAGATAAGCAGCACCAACCAGCAAGGCAAGAAAAAAGCACTCACACAGCCCCCCCCACTACACTTAACAGGTGATGTCACATTACCACGCCCAAGCACCAAACAGAAGGGAAGCACAAAAATCACCATAATGTTGAGGCCAGGCCTGCCGAGTTTGGGGGTGAAGTAGGGGAGCCAGAGGGAAGAGCAGGCTGTGTCAGCCCAAGGTGTTGATGGAGTTACCGGGCAGGCTGGCTGCAAGTCATGGCACCACAGGAAAGCCTAATGTCATTTTTTAGCTTTCCCAATTTTTGTGGGCTCGACTGTGCAATCTTCATACTGTTTTTTCAAAGAGGGGGTAATGGGAAGAAGACAAGTTGTTCTCTGCAGGCTGAAACAAGCTATTTGTGTTAGGAACACAGCTTTGTTACATGATTAGTGCCATGGGAGCCCCTAGGCACCACTTCCCAGTACAAACAACTAATATTAATAACTCATGCTAAAATTGCCTGCTATTTAATAACCCGGGCCTCTTTCCACCCCGAGAACCACATAACCTCTTTGTGTTTCCACCCCTCATGTTCCCACCGTGTCTGCCCGTCTTCCTTCCCTGGCTTCAGACTGACTCTGTGTATTTCCCAGGGAAAAAAAAGGAATCAGTTTGGGCAAGAAGAAGGAAGAATAGCTGGTGTTTAACAGGAACCCTAGCACCCCACGTCCGCCTGCCCATGCACCTCCTTGCTTGCCCCCCCTATCACGGGGTACATCCCCTGCATCCGATGCGGAGCTGCTCGTAGCCGCCGAGTCTCGCAGCCTTGGTCCCCTGTTTCACCCGTGTCCCGAGCACAGAGTGACCCATTTCATGCCTCGCCAAGGAAGCAGCCGCCCTCCCTGCGAGCTGCCCCGGATGGCTGAGACGTGATAGACCAACACTGTGACTCCTGGGTGGGTGGGAGGCCGGTGTGAGTCACGCTTCCCCTCGCTGCCACATGCGGGGCGGCTGCGGCGGGAGAGCCGGGAGCGAGCGGGCCGGGCTGCACCTCCCCGCCCTGCTCAGCCCGGCCCGGCTCGGCGGCGGCACAGTTGGGCCCAGACGGGAGAGAGGAGAGGTGGGCAGATCAGATGGCGCTGAACCGTAAACAGGATCGCTTCCCAGGGGCTGGCTGAGCAGCTCCAGACTTTGCCAGCAGCTCTAGGATGGCTGTCAGGTCTGCGAGGCGGTCTCTAAGCCACCCTGCTCTACAGAAAAAACATTACTAATGTTCCCACGACCAGAGCAAGACAGAAGAGACAAATAACTTGGAGAGCAACATGAAACAGTGGCAAAAATCTGGAAGACAGAGGAGGAGAGAGAAGAAAAACAAGAGGGTGGAAAGCTTCATAAGAAACGAAAAGAGACCCAGATGGATACAATCCGAGAAAAGGCCAGAGACAGAAATAGTAGCACTAATTAGCTGAGCTGAATAGCCCCAATCCTGCTGTACCTGAGCATCCTCCACTGTCCTCAGAGCCCTGGTGCTGCCAGCCAGTGAGAGGGAGTGGGAGGAGGGAGCTGCTCAGACCTGAATGCACAGAAGTATTTAAATTCCTATAGCAACCCTTAATGACGACCTCAAAGCAGAGGCATCTATAGGGCTGGGCAGAAAAAAGGCTTGTGGGTCCAGTCAGCATTTTCTGAGGGAGTATTTTGGGAAATATGTGTGCTCCCCCCTCCTGAGCATCATTCCCACTGCACCTTTGCTGCTGGAAGATTTCCCATCTCTATGACATGAGCAGCCAGCTTTCCCAAGCCACCAGAAAATTCAGTTTGCCTAAACTGGCCTGAGGCAGTTTTGCTTTGAAGACCTACAGTACATCCTGAAGTGCCAAAGGGTCACAACAATGTTTTCACTGGCCAAATTCTTTATCTGCCTAGGAGGCTTTGCCGGGAAAGAGCAGATATGTCTCATTCCTGGCATTGCTGGCTGCTTCAGCCTCCAGTCCATTGCTTTCAGTAAACTCCTTTGACACTGGCTGTGGGACCCCACACTTAGGCACTGACAGAATATGGCTTTTTAAATAGTACTTCAAAGAAAAATAAGAAATGGTCAGAGGCATCTCCATCCCCATCCATCCTCCTGCTGCAGAAGCTGAACTTGAGCTCTCACCAGAGGGTTACAGAGGTAAAAGAGGGCTAAAAAAATCCCACAGCTCATATCTTGTGTTAAAGCAGTCATCAGGCACTGAGCCCTCAGAGTTGTGGTGCTCAGTGGCAAACAGGTGCCTCTCTGAAGTTCCCCAAAAGATGTGGTTGCACATCAAGTTCTTGCTTGCCCAAGCTGGAATCCTCCTCACTGGCTCTGTGTCCCTTGCATTCTTTGCCACCCCATGGCGCAGCATCAGTGGGAGGTCCCAGTGCTCATGGTGAGGTCAGGGGTTGAGACAGCAGAGGATGGAGGCCTGCAGGGCTGCAGTACCTGGCAAAGTGTGCCCCAGCACACATAGAGATCAGGGTTGGTTCCCTCTCAGCACTGAATATCGAGCTCTCCTCTACAGCCATGCAGGCAGAAGCAACATGGCCATTCCCTAGGGATCCTCTTCCTTTTCACATCACACTCAGAAAAGGCAAGCTGCTGACTCAGCTGGCAAATGCTCTCCTTTGGGCAGCACTACTGGGGACACATCGTGGCGCACTTTTATTGATAAACTCAAGGAATTTTTGTCACTGAAGTCTGCACTGCTGCATCCCCAACCCATGCCCACCATGTTGCCCTTCTGCAGGATGGCCCAGTGTGAGCAATCCCAGTGGCACAGCTCCTACACCTGCCTCATGTCCAGTCCTTTCCTTGCCTTGCATGCCTCTCCCTGCCCTTTTCTTCCCTCCTCAAGGCTGGCCTAGCATAAGGAAAAAAAAACCAAAATTATTATATGCTATTTTTTTCCTCTCCTTGGTTGGTCCCTTGGAGATTGCTGCTGTTTTCTCCTAATTACAGAAAATGCTTGAAGCTGTGCAAAGGCTAGCCACACAATTAAGGAGGCAGCAATGCCTTTTGTATCTCCGTGGAGTGCAGTCTTAAACCAATATAGCACTTCTTACTTTCCTTTGTGCCCTGAAACAGCTTGGGTTTCAATGGGCTCTTCACCTGAACTCTGCTTGGCATGGGCAGCCGGAAAGTGCCCAGCTCCAGTTTACCTTGAGTGTCAGGAGAGAAAGAAAGGGCATTGGCCAGAAAAATGTGATAGGGAATACTCCTCTGCCCAGCAACCTCTCTGCTGATGTTGAAGCTGGGGCCTCTTTTGAGAGGTGAGATTTCCAGTTTGTCTGAGACCTGTGATTGCAGTCTTTGTATCTTTGGTTTGAAACACATCTGGGGGCTGGGGTCTTCTGCTGCAGACTCATCTCTGCCTTCAGTAACTCCTGTAGTTTCTGCAGCCTGTGTACCATCCCTCTCTGCCAAGCTTCACTTAGAAGTGCTGGTGCAAAGAGCTTCATTTTGCAGAAATCCCAGGAAATTAAAAAATCTCCTTGGATTTTTTGTTGTGAAGAAACTGCTGGGCATAGGAAAATAAAAATATTTAAAAAATCAACAGTCCTGTAGCAGTACTAGCCAAATAGTAAGGCTTTGATTTATCCAGATAAATATGAGCACTGCTGCACTCATTTCTTCCTTCTCTGTGCATGTTCTCAAACAAAGTCAGGAAAACAAGGCTACAGAGTGACAGGCTCTCTGGTCCCTGCTCCTCTACCAGGTGATGAGTTTTATGTTAACATTGTCCTGAAGGGTCTCCATTAGGTTTGGATGCAAATTTCCTTGCTTTAAAAGAGACACATACAGGCACATGAGAATCAGCCCATGCCTGCCTGGCCTTGCACTAAACTTAAAAATGGAAGAGCCTCAAAACCCAAATGCTGTTCCCAGTGTGCTCTAGATAGTGACATTGCTGAGATTTACTTGTGCCACTGTGGTGTGTTTGGTCAAAGTCTTATTGTTGGTAAAAGCGGATCCACTGTAATGAAAACATCAGATTTAGAGGAAGAAAAACAAAGCAAAAAGACAGCATTTAGTAATTTTAGAACCACCACATGCACTCAGCAAAAATGGGACCAGCCCTGTTTTGAATCTGGGGCATCCTTGAAGGCTGAAGCCATGTATCATGTCCTCAGTGCTGTGGCAGCTGGCCTCCAGGACCAGCTCTTCCTCCTCCACCCAGGGATCATTTCATGCTTTTTACAATACAAGAAGGCTCCAAAAAGCACGTCCAAAACCATTGGGAGGTAAGCACCACAGCTGCCTCACAACTGCTGATGCTGGCATAGTTAGACCTTGGCTCCTGGCTTTTGGTTCCATCCCTGGGTAGTGCAGCTGTGGTAGGGAATTGCCCCATGCCACCCTGCTTCCCAGGGCTGGAAAACCCCAGCTCCAGGTTAGGTCAGGGCAGGACTGAAAAGGAAAACTTCTGAGAGGAAAACAAATGGCAAATGTGAAACGACGAGCCAACTGCTTCCCAGAAAAATCCCCCAGCCGTAGTGTGGGTGGTGTGGCAGCATGGGTCTGTCCCCAGGACTGCTGGGAAGCTGGGGCCCCAGTGGGCAACCAGGGGAGCTGAGGGCAGGGCAGTGGTGCTGGCCAAAGAGCCCATGTCCTGCACAGCCTGGCCAGCCTGGCCTGCCACCATCCTTGAGAGTTAAAGTCAGTGGGGAAGGGCTGGGGTGCCTGTGTGAGAGGTTTTGTGTGGGCAACCCCACTCACAGCTGCAGGGCTCAAAGGCAGGAGGGAAAGTGCTCGCCTTCCCTCTCTCCTTACACCCAGGAGCAGGGCTGGGTGCCTGGTTCGTGCTCACCGTGCTGCCACATTGCCCTCGGTGCCACACATCTCCTGTGCTCCATGGCATGTTGGCTTTCTGGCTTTTAATTAATCCTCTTCCAGCATTTGGCATTCACCCCGGAGGACTCAGCAGTGACCCTGTCTCCCCTACAAGTGTCTTGTCCCCCTGGGCTGCAGCGGTGCTCACGCATCGGGAGCAGCGTGGACAGAGCCATCTTTGAGACAGGGGTCCGAGGCTGTCTCAGCAGTTCGGTGCTGCCACGCTGTGGGAGTCCGGATCACTGTGCGGTCGGTGTCTTCCAGGCTGCGGATCCGCGCCCGGCAGATCCATCCACTCACCCCCCGCCTCGGCATGGGGTGATGCCCAGTGCTGGACCACTCCTGCCCGGGTCCCTCTGGGGACCTCTGTCCCCGTTTCCTCCCTTCATGAAATTACTGGAGCTCTAACGCAGGGTGCTGGTGTGCTGCTCACGCCCTCCCCAGCCCCACTTCTGCTCTACAACCGAGACGTAACGCTCGGCACCTGGCAAGGCTTCAGCCACACGGTCCCGGGGATGAGACCTCTCCATCCTCCACCAACCCTCTCCGGCCTCCCTTTTTAGATGGTCAAGCACTGGCTGGGGCAACCCCCCCAGAAGCAGCAGATAAGGAGGTTCAGGTGTCTGCCCAGGAGGCACGGGTGTTATTTTGCCCTGCCAGCACCCCCTCTCCCTGGCAGTATCCCTACAAGCAAGTGAAGCATTCCCAGCACACCTCCTGCTGCCTCAGAAGAGGGGAGGCAGTAGCAGCCCTGCCACGAAGAGGAATTTGGCAGCCATGTAGGAGTTCCTTGCAGATGCTCTAAACAGCATTTGGAGGTGGCAGCTAAGGAAAATCACGGCTTTGCCCTGGAAGGGCTGGGGGTGGTAATTAGCCTGACTGCAGTTACCAGAAGTAATTAATTGTGACCGCTGTATTAAAGTAGGAGGAAGACAAGTCCACTTCCCACCCTCCTCCAACCCTTGCTTCCCACTTCCCCCAAGACCCAGTGGTGGCATTGCCACTGGGACGGGGGGGCTTGTGAACTGGGGGAGAGCATCACTGCCAGCAATGCCAGCAGCAAGGTGTGCAGCCCTCCCCTCAAAGGGAAACCTGCTCCTCAAGGGAAAGCTTGGGAGCACTAGTGGGCCGGCAGCCCCGAGCAATCTGCAGTTTTCCATGGTCAGTTGTTGGCCAGGAGTTGTTATTATTAGATGGCATATGAATCACCCACAGGATGAGAGCTAGAAGCCTCAGCCTGAGCTGGGCTGGATGCTTATGGGAAAATCCCCGTTTACAGCTTGGCCAAGAGCAGAAAGTGAGCAGGCCTCAGAAAAAGCATCTGCCCAAGACCTACTCTGGTCCTGTCTCCCACTTCTTCCAACGAGGGGGAAGCACCAGCATGGGGGGGGGAGGGGGTTCTCACGTGGCCATAATGGTGTGGTGGGGGAAAGGAAGGAGCAGAAAACCCACAGCCATGCTCATGGCTGCCAGCCCCATGCAAAACATCACAAGAGAAAAGAAACTAAGGGGATGCAAGCTTATTTGATGGTCTGATGGGTTTGCTTAAAAGGGCACAGCCTTACAAAATGGGTTTGAATGAAATGCGAAAGCAAACACTTGAGTTGAGGCCTAAGGGCCCATGTGCCAGCTGGGAGAGGGGGATCCCATGCCTCAAAGCTTTGGGGTGGAGAAGCATTTTGGACCATGTGGATGATAAATTTGTGAAGAGAGGTCTGGCCATGCCAATCCCCTCTCACACAGGTTTACAGCTTCTGTACCTGTGCCATGGCTGCATCTGCTGCAGAGCAACACCAGGGCATGGCACAAGGAGATGCTAAGCAGGTTATCAGGGCTCTGCAGCTGTAGGGCCCAAACGGGCAGAATACTGGGACCTTGCTGGGTGCATTGCAAAAAGAAAGAAGGGAGGGAGAAGGACACACATTTGCTTTTCTGGATGAGAAATCACTGACACACTTTTTTTTCTGTTTTCACTCATTTAAGCCTGGAAATGCAAGAAGACAGCTGAGTAAGTAACAGATCTTGTAGGAACTGCAGCTGCTGGAGTTTTCCATCACTCTCCTCACTAGTGATTTTGTCCATGTTGTTCATCATTCACCCTGTTGCAAATGAGAGAAAGTCTAGTTTCTGGTTTCTTACCTATGATCATGAATCAAATGCATCAATAATGAAGTTCAACCATCAGAGCTATGCTGTTATCTTTACTTCATGCTTAGCTTGTCCTACGAAAATTAAAATAATCCACTATGCAAATTTTTTACGGCACATGAAATACAATTTATATGCATTACAAAGTCATACTAAGACACTTTGTGGAGAGCAGCAGAGTACACACCATTTCTTATAGTCTAACAAAGGAGCTTTTATTTAATAATGAACTATTACAGCACAGTACAAAGATTTGCTTTGTTCAGTCACTAGAAATTGTTTGCAGATTTTTCTAGCCACCGGGAGTTGACAGTTCACTTAGGAAATCAATTCTTAAAGCAGGAGTGCCTACATGCCTGCTTGGCTCAGGGAGAGCTGCAAGCCCAGAGCTGCACGGGGTCCAATCCAGCTCTCTTTTTCAGTGGACTGAAATAGTGAAATATTTCTGGATATATTTCTCAGTGGAGGAAGCAGATCCAAAGTTTCAGCTGTTGCCCCTGGTTGCCTTCAGGAAAGCTTCAAGCTTATTAGCCAGACTGCTGAAAGCAAGGGACAAGAGGATGCACCTAGGAGCAAATTCATACCAGCTGGTCACTACAGCATGAAGAGCCACAAAAGGCTGAGTTGCATGTGGTTGACTGTCAGCTCTCTGCAGCAAACCTGGTATAGATGTCAGGTAGAAAGAAAGGTGTACCATGACTGGGGTGATGCTCTGCACACAGGACAGGCTTTCTGCCTGAGTGGAGCTAGGCACTGTTGGGAAAGAGCTGTGATTTTCTCCCCTCCTAATCTTTTCCTCTGTATTAATAGGTATGCATACCAATCTAGCCATGGGGTGCAGGCATGTGGGGGTCCTGGGGATCCCAGGCCATGTGCTTCCACCCCCAACATAGGAGGTGATGATCTGGAGCAGCTTGTTTTGTTCATACAGGTCAGGCCAGATTGTACTGTTTGGCTCAAACACACAAATTCCACAGCCAGGGTGTTAGTGAATGAGGAGCAAAGGCATTATTTTCCAGAGAGGGACAGTGGCAGGAGGAAGGGAACAAGAACTGGCTTCATTCATTGCTGTACCTGGATCTCTGTGACTGGCAGCCACCCCATCCAGGCGTAATGCAATCACCCAGCTCTTTTCTCATCATACACCTTTAACCATTTTGTTCATCCTGGTGAGCTTTTTGTAGCAGAGTGAAGGAAAAGGGATGTGCTTGGCCCTTTAACTCCAAGTGAGCACAGTTAATAAGCATACCTCTCCTTACCTCCCAGATGATTTTCTCAGACATATCCAAGCACAGAGCAAGGAGCTGCCTGGATACCAAATCCTTGGCATGTTTAAAGGCACCAGAACCCCAGTTCTGCCTTGCAGCTAGAGAAAGAGGATCTCCAAATTGTCCATCAGCAGGCTGCTGAGGCTTGAGAACTCAAGGCCTGAGTTCAGGAAAAGTCCTAAATTCCCACATCAGCTTCTGAGGACTTCAACTCCTTAGGATTTTACAGAGTACATCATGTCCATGTGGAAACACATACATATGCACAAATGTTTGTTTGGGTTTTTGTTTTTCTGTTTTAAGTAAATTAACTCACTTTGATTTTTCTGGGAGGGAAACTAAAGGCCCCTACAGCACCAGCCCCTCTCTGTCAGTGAGGGACCTACAGCAGGAAGTTAGAAATTTGGCACTTGGCCCACACATTAGCTTCAGGTTAACATTGAGCGGAACCATTTGCAGTTGATATGAAAAGCCTCATCTCTCCCCTGCACCCTGCTTCATCCTACTGCCTTGTCTGGATGTGGCACCTCTGGTGAATGCAAAGACAGTGTCAGTAAATGGGCTTGTCACATACTGGGACACAGCAGCAAGAAACTTGCCAAATGCATTGCTCCATAACAACACTTGAACTTTTGTTTGTCTCTCAATGGTGAGAAAGGAAAAGAAAAAAATGGGGGGAGGAATTTGACTTGGAGCAGCTCTCTCCGACCATTTATTTACCTTGTGTGCGTGCTTCATACTCTTAATCATGGGTTACAGTCATGGGTACACATAAGGTCTTGAGAGTCCTCAGCAGAAATCCCTCCACAGAGGAGCTGGCACATGGCATTTTTGCCTCATTACTTTTCTCATCAGATAACAACATAAAGCAACTTTGTTGGTGCTTCTGGAAACTGCTGCATTTCCCCACTCATCCGTGATGCACATGTAGCATGGAGAATGCTCCTCTGTTTCAACACCAAGCCCAGCCTTAGGCCAGACATCTGGGCAGAGGACATGGGCAGAGCAGAGACATCAGGAGCTACAGCACAGGGTGCAGGCAGCCAGCAACCCACTGGAAGATGCCCAAGTGTCTGTGGCACTTGGAAGTGCCCTAGATTCACAACTCTGTCATTGATGGTGAACATCCTTTGCACCAGACCTGCCTTGGGGTGTGAGCACTCAGCTGCACCTCCACACTCTGAGGGGATGTGAAGATGGACCCACTATGTTGAAGTTAGAAAAGGAGAGATGGGGAGGAGAGGCTGGGAGTGAGGAACTGGTCACACGGTGAGTTGCAGTGGTGTCAGGAAGGCAGTAACTCTAGCCTGCAGACAGAAAAGCAGAGGTACCTGCTCTGGTTCAAAACAAACATAGTCTTGGCACTAGGGTGACATCCCACGGTGACTTTTACAGGAATTTTTCTTAGGCCATTTCCTCTCCAGTATTGTACTCCTTGCCTCCTGTCTCACAGTGAAATTAACTCCATCTGAGTCAATTTACCCTACTCGGCATTTGCTGGCAAATAATCACAGCCAGACCCTTCAGTCCCAGATCAAATAATTTGGTCTGGACACCAGATAAAGGATGGGCTTCATCTGACTTTACAGACCTACATTTGGCTTCTTGGTTGCATCTCCTTTTACAAGCAAAGAAGAGAAATGGGCAAGATTTGCCTGACCTGTTATAGACAGTGACCTGGGGAGAGGATGACTCATATCTGTGCCTATATTTCCTCATATTCTTCTCTGTAAAAGAGCCTAGCGTGACTGGCTCAGATGGAGACATCTATGTTTAGTCAGATGAATCCCACCCAAAGTGGCTGCAGCTGCTGGAGGAACATGAGCTTTCTCATAATCGCTTCCCTTCCCCACAGTTTTGGGGAAGAGACAATTGCTTAGGCTGATGAGTCCTTGAAGGATTCCTTGAAAATTGCACAAAATCTGCTCAGAAGGATGTATGTCTGCTTGCATCAGGCCTGAACATGGTTCATCAGGCTGTGGAGGTCTCAGACAATAGGGCATTCAGAGGGCAACACAACCCTGGTGGTATCATGCTCTGTGCTAGCAGGCAGCCTGAACATGGAAAAAGCAAAGACAGTAACAGAAGGATCAATCAAGTCATCTCCTGGGTTTGGACAGCTACTAAGTTGGCCACATCCCAAGAGAAAAAACTTCCGCTCTGTCCCCTGGCTCCTACCCTTACCTCCGCCTTCCTTCTTTCCCTTTGCTTTCTTCAGTCATTTCCCTCCTGAATACAAACGTTTGGGAGGCTTATTTCCTTGCACCTGTTTCAGCTGTGATGTAACTCTGGTAATAACTCAGCCACTGTTGGATGGAAGGTTGCAGTTCTTTCTTGGTTTTTTTCTTATTTTATTTTATCACGTTATGGTTCTATTTAGAGATGGGCCGGGATCAGAGTTGTGAGAGAGGGGCACTGCCATGGTTTGGGAAGGTCTGGAGTGGGTGTCAGGCCCCTTCATCTCAGCTGCCTTCCTCTTGCTAAAGCACCGATCCAAAACCCAAGGTCCAATGCTGGAAAGTCCAAATGTAAGTTGCAGTGCAAATTGTGTAGCTGAGGCTTGTCTGAGGTTGTGGTGGGATGAAACAAAGTGCGAAGACTTAAATTCTGCTGTAACATGAAATATCTTTCAGCAGTCCTTGATAGGAAAGAACATAATTAAGGAAGGTTGGGAAAGCCAGCTGCTGCCTTGCCTTCCGGAATTAGTAAATGAGACAATGCAAAGATCAAAGTTAATGGCCATAACGTAGGACTGTGTCAGGAGTATTGCCTAGGTGGTCTTAATCTCTCTCTGCATATTTTAAGATCTCACTTCATTTAGTCACAAAGGAAAACACATTTCCTGGACCTGTTGACTAGATGCTTTCTTCAAAGTCATGTTGTGACCCCTCAGCCCTCAGTGTTGAAGACAAGTCTGTTATGGCCAACTCATAAGTTGGTCCTTTGCTGCACAGGCTGGCCAGCAGTGCTGATAGTGAGCTTGAAGGCTTCAGCTAGACTAAAGCAGCACAATCCTCTGAAAGCAATGCTGCTCAGTGGCAGAAGTAAATGCCTCTCCCAAGCTCAGTAAGTCCTCATGGAGGTGGCAGTCACAGGCAGGACCACAAGCAGGCCCCAGAAGGAGAGAGATGTGCTGCACCACTTCACACCTTGCAAAGCGTTAACTCCATCTAAGTCCAGCCCTTCAGAAGAAGGTGAAGAAAAGCCAGCAATACCCTAAAACACACTTCCTGTTTTGTGCTGGAGAAGAGAAGCCTCTGAACTGCTGTGGACCATAGCCTTTAAACTGAAGGCTGGGCACTGTCACCATCTCAGTACAGAGCTGCATCAGTGAGCAAATTGTGGGAAATGCATATTGTTATTTTTTTTCCCACCACCATGACAGAGAGGGACAGGAATGAGCATTCAGAGATTATAATCCCAATTAAACTTTAAATACTCATGCTGGAGAGGTTCTCTACTACAGTCGACTCAGGCATGTCTGCTAAGGTTACCCCACAAGGTGATTTTACTCCTGCCTGGTCAGCATTACGCACTGTTAGGAAGCAAGGTCTCATGTCACGGCTGAATTAGAGTAACTTTCACTGTCCCCCCACTGCAATGCTGTGATCCAGTGTCACAAAACCAAGCTCAGCCTTGCCTTAGAAAGGGTTGCATACTTAAACCCTTACATGACAAAAAGGATTTTATTTTCCCAGCCATCACATCGGTGATCCTTGGTGATCCTCCCTGGTGTGTTTCCCTGTTCTCACCAACATGTGGACACCTGGTGAGACCACCACCTGGTGCTGCTGCCCAGGGATGCTCCTACTGATGCTTCTGCCATCCTGGAGTCCCATTATTTACTTCTAGGTTCCCAGAGTCATCTGAGTCTTCTTAGCCGCACCAAACCAGCAGCTATTGTGGAAATAGTTACTACAATGACCCCATAATCCTGTTTTCAGAGGCAGTCTCCTGTCCTGTAGGTACTGCCTGAACTCTTTGTTCCCAGATGTATTACTTTTCACTTAGCTAAATTAAAACACATTTTCTTGGATAGTAACCATTCAGCCAGGCAATTCCGATCCCTCTGTAACAGTAAACTATCCTCACCATTATTTACTGGGCTGCAGGTGGACAGACTGTAACACTAGCTCTGCATGGGCTGCCCTCATTCAGCTCAATGGACTGTTGATGCTGTACACTAATGACAACTATTTTGGTGTCCAGGGAAAAGATTACTTCATAGTTGACCCTTTCAGCTGAAATATTCATCTCTTCTGAGATTTGGGAGTACATTTGGGATCACTGAAGGAGTAGCATCTTTTTCTCCAAAGTCTGTCTCCTCACTGCATGATAACAACCTCTCACTGCCTTTCCCTCTCCATTTCCTCTCTATGTGGAAAAACACAGATAAGAAAGAGAGAAGGAAAACAGATTTACTTCATTAGTTTCTGCTCCAAGTCATGCAATGGCAGAGATGCTGAACTGACATCAACTTTGTCCCTGTCCACCCCGTTGCAGCTGCATCCTACCCTGAGCCACGTAATGTAGCCAAATGGGGAAACTGAGGCAAAGGGAAGATGAAAAATCAACCTGTCACCTTCCTTGCTAATGCACTATAACTGCTGTGGTGAGGTTTCCTTTAGTATAACAGCTCCTGATACAGCGTAGGCAAGTTGAGGCCTGGGAGACCCCTCCATGGCAATTTTAATGCCCTAAAGCAATTACAGACAAATTATGTCCATTTTTTTGGTATTTTTTTTCCCCTCTTACTCTCTATACCTACAGTATATCCACTATAATAACAGGATAAATACTGTTACAGCACGAGTAAGGTCAGTAAACTTATTCTGAGAATGACTTGGACTTCATTCGGGGCAGAGCTGCCCTGCAAAACCATTGTTGTTAACAACTTAGGTCAGAAACTAGGAAGAAATTCTTTAATTTGAGGGTGATGAAACACTGGAACAGGTTGCCCAGGGAAGCTGTGGCTGCCCCCTCCCTGGAAGTGTTCAAGGCCAGGGTGGATGTGGCCTTGGGCAGCCTGATGTAGTTGATGGTGTCCCTGCCCATGCAGGGAGGTTGGTACTAGGTGATCTTTAAGGTCCCTTCCAACCCAAACCATTTTATGATTCTGTCAACTCTGGCTCAAGCACGCATGCACACCAGCTCTTTTACCTTTCCTGTGCTGTGTGGCCTTAATGGGCTGCAGCCTGCAGAAGCAATGACACAACTTTTCAGATCTTCTCCTGCATTATGGCCTGGAGGAGCTGTACAAATCAAGACAATAAATAAGTTATCTGTCATAGGTCAGAGCCCACTTCTGTTCCTGGGGTAGGATGAGCTGCTGGGTCAGGGAACTCGCCCTCTGTGACATCAGACTGAGCAGTTTTTCAGGAAAACTGCTCTGCTATGACCACATCTAAACCATAGCACTCGTAAAACACATGCAGCCTTATAGAAGGGGCTATAAACCAGACCACGCTGCATTTGCTTGGCTGCTGAGATGCATCATAAACGTGGTGTCTGTGGCTTACCACCTAGGCTCTTATCCCTTCATTTATTGAATCAGAGGGTTTTGTCATCATAGCTCATGCTGCAAAGGCCACCAGGCCACACACACACACACACACACACACACACGTACCTTTCTTGTGCACGTTGCCTAAATCCCATTGATCAATGACTTCCTGCATGGTTACTGGAATGCTGTGGGAAGAGGCACATAAAATTCCCTGCTCTCATTTAGCCCTCCTGTCAAAGCTAGAGAAGTCCTGGCCCAGCTTCAGCTACAAAAACATATGAAATGTATCAGCTGAGGCTGAAAGGAATAGAAACGGATGGCCAGTCCGGATATTGCTGCTATTCCACTGGAAGGTTTACTTCCGAAGCCAGTGTGGATGATTCATTTGAGAGCCCAGGTGCTCAGGCAGCCACCAGGTACTATGATAAAGGGGGCCAAAGCCAGGCTAAAGGCATATCAATATAAACCCACCTTCTATAGGCATAACTTCCCAATGGTTAAAGCACCACAAGAATGATGAAAAGTACAATTCATTTTCAAGCATTTGTATTTTATCTTTTTTTGGGGCTTCATCTTGGGCACTCAGGAAAAAGTAACCAAAAAAATGCATGAAGAGTGGAAGCCCTGCCTCGCAAAGGGCTTCCAGATTTTGATATCTGGCTTAATTTCAAACAAGAATGGAAAACAAAAATATTCACATGCATCTAATGGGGACCTGCTAAAAACAAAAAGCCAATGGAACAACTAATAGTTATTGAAGGCTTCGGTTTTATGGGACTCGACCTGAAACATTTCAAAGCAACCCAAGTGCAAAAGGTAAGATGGTCACTGCCTTAAGAAAATTGGGTTCCTTATAACACACAAACCTGAAGGCACATGAAACCTGGACACATGAAAAAACATTACTCATAAAAATCGCAGCCCCCACTAGAAACATACAAAAGGCACATGAAATTTTCACAGAATCAGACTTTCTGGACAGTTTTAAAGTTGTTTTTTTCTGTTCACATTGAGAAGTGCTTGCATGTAAACCGCTTCAGGGGACTGCTAACTAGTAAAAGAAAATATCGACAACAATTTCAGTTGTGATTGCAAAGTAGAAAAATGATAGAAATGCCTATGTAGATATGCAAATCTGTAAAATACTTGGGTTTGCTATTTATAAACAAAACATTTGTTTTTTATTTTCACTTACAAGTTCATGTAATTAAGGTACAGTCTTCCTTGGCTAGAAATATTTGTGAAAAGCTAAATGCAAGGCAAAGTATTCATAATATTCATATTCCACAGACTGATTAGTTTAATAGCATGTGTTGCAGAAGCATGTGCATCACCATCTTAGGAGGAAGCCTAGTCTGAAATCCCAAGTCTGTAGGACTGAATATTTTTGTTGTTAACTGTTGAAAGGTGGTACTCACTGGGACATTCACAACATCTTAGAAGCTTTATGTACAAAGATGTTCATTCAGAAATACACTTTAATAAACTGCTTAGCTATTGCCAGCCATCACCAAAGCTGTTTAGGTTCTTTAGGCAGGTCAAAAGAAAAAAAGGAGAAAAGCTTTAAAAAGGTTTCATCTCTGCTCTTTACTTTTTTAATATTATTGAAGTACTGTAACTATTTGTGTCAAAGTTATCCTCTGCATATAGATGTGTGCAGGAATTCCAGAGTGGGGATGAGAAAGAGAAGTGTGAAGAGATGATGGTGTTTGTGTTGTTGAATTCACATTGCAGCAGGAAGACCAGGTGGGGTGCTTTGCATCTCAGACCAAGGATGTTGTACATTCCAGGCTGTATTTTCTGCATGATTTTAAATTAGCAACTTAAGGCAAGTGGAGATGAATGTAAAATTTGGTATGAGTAAATCAAGCTGATTTGGTAACAAACTCAAGGAATTAACTATTTCTTTTCAGATATTTACATATTTGTCCTGGTTAATTCTGGGAGGTAGGATAGCTGGCAAGGGGAAATTAAATTAAAAATGGGATTAGCTTGGCTGAAAAACCTCCAACATGAGGATATTGTAACCCTCTCAGGAAGTGAGTCACCTTTCCAAGATTCACTGAGAAAAGAGAATCTTGAGTTTGGGTGACTGCTCTCATAGCAAAAACCCAAGAGGAAAGACAGGAAAGCTCTCAGGATCACTTGGACAAAGAAAAGACTGATTTCTTCCCTCAACAGTTGTCTTTTACACAGGAAAGGAAAAAAGTGTGTTGCTTGTTAAAAGTAATATGAGTTTGAGAAAGATGTTTTTGAGATCGTATTGGAACAGTGGTGAAACAGTCTAGAGTTTCTAAACCTGGTAGGGAATAATTAAACAGCAATTGCACACAGAAGGAGATGACTTTACTATGGACCTCTTTAAGACAGATAACAGCTGATAGATTCCTGGGATGGAAGTGGATGGTTGCACCAGGGTCATTAATTGTGATGTGCTCACATTCTGTATGGCCAGAGAGAGGAGATATGCAAGTAAGTAGTGATTGATGTGCCCAGCTGTAGTATCAAAGAGGTTTCTCCACATTTCTGAAAACTACAAGCCAAGTTAGCTAGGATTCAAAATCTAAATAGAAGAAACTTGAATGAAAATTGTGCCAGCATAGTAAAAATAAAAATCAAGCTCTGAGCTTGGATCTTAAGTTAAAAAATTACACAATTTTGTCAGCAACTAGAAATTACTAACTAAACAGGTGACAAAGAAGAAGGAAAAAGTGAAGAACATTGACATCATTGTGAAACGAAGTGATGCAGTGAGGGAAGCTATGAGCCTTGACGGAAACAGTCCTTCAGTGGGAACTTATTTAGGTTCCCCATATTTTGGAAGAAAAAGGAGTTTTAAAAAATCATTAAGAAAAAAAATAATCCTAGTCATGATAATCAGAATTTGCAAGACTGGTAATGTTGATGCAGAAAGGGCTGTAACAGTTACCTATTACTTCTGTACTGGAAAAGTGACAAGGAATTTATTTCATTTGAGAAGGCAAATTATCTTCCAGTCCATTAGGAAATGGCTAACTTTTTAAATTCAGCAGTGTCTTCTGATGCCTGAGAACTGTGCCAAAGGGGTCTCAAGAGGCATCCTGCAAAGAGTCCTGTTTCAGAAATACCAGTCTGTAATACAAGGTTGAGTTGTAGGTCAGCGGAAACCCCTCAGGGTGATATCCCTCTGTCCTGGGTTGGGAGTGGGATGTGGGATGGAGGAGAAGTGGGGGAGGAGGAGAAGCTGATCACTGGAGCCTTGCTCTCTTGGCCCTGGAGTGCTGGCTGCGGCTGCAAGCCATGACTGCCAAAGAAGCATTAAAAACCTGCCAAAAAACCACACAATAAATGGCAAAACTACATCTGAGAGCCTTTTGGACAGGAGTTTATCCCTGTCATCACAAAGAAGATTCAGAGGCGCCTTGATTTCTGTGTGAAGGGTGGAAACAGCCCCTAGTAAATTTTTCTCTGTCTAGCAGAGAGAGCCATCACAACAGTTCAAGGAGGAGAACTCAAACCAGACCAAACGAGAGACCTGGCACCAAGTGTTAAGAATGAAAGCAAGTAAATTACTTAGAGAGGTCGTGGATGGCTCTGTTTCTTGATGTTTTCATTGGCTTCAGTGTGGAGAGATTTCACACCACCAACTGCAGTCAGCCGAGTCACACCGCCAGTCTTTCCAGACTCTCTGGTCCATGGAGAAAAACTCCTGCTGGGGATGATTCAGTGTGCCTAAATTAAGTGTCTGCTTTGAACTGCCTTCTGGAGAGGTCCATCTTTTTCTCTGTCTCTGCCTTCACCATGCTTACTGAGAGCCACCCTCCAGCATGACTTAGACTGGGGAAGGGAGCTAACAGGAACTTTATGAAGTTCAGTGTAGAGAAGCACACCTGGGAACACAACCCAGGAGTGCAGTTCAGACTGAGATCCCCATGGCTAAAGAGCAGCTTTGTGGAGAGGGTCCTGGGGGATCTTGGAGGACAAGAGGCTCAACATGAGCAAACAGTGTGCTGCAGCAGCAAATAAGCCAAGAGGATGCTGGGCTGCATCAAGATGGGCATCACCAGCAGAGATAAAGAAATCATCATCCTGCTCTACTCAGTGCTTGTCAGACCACACCTGGAGTATTGTGTTCAGTTTTGGTCCCTGCTGTACAAAAAGGAGGGGGACAGTCTGGAGAGGGTCCAGAGAAGAGCCATGAGGAGGACTGGAGCACCTGCCATATGAGGAGAGGCTGAGAAAACTGGGTCTGTTCAGCCTTGAGAAGAGAAGGCTTAGGGGAGACCTTATCATGATATTCAAGCACTTAAATAAATCTACAAGCTACAAAGAATGTGGAGACTCCCTATTTACAAGGACTAGGGGCAGTGGGCACAGGTTGCTCCTGGTGAGATTCCATTTGAAAACAAGAGGAAAATTATTCCCTGTGAGGCGAGTCAGACATTGGAATGGTCTCCCAGGGGGAATGGTGGGTTCCCCCACTTTGGAAAGTGTTAAGTCTCAGCTTGATGGATTGCTGGGACATATCATATAAATAATATTAGAAATGTTGGAATAAATGATCTTTGAGGTTCCTTCCAATCTGACATTCTATGATCCTATGACCCTAAGGAGACCAGGTGTGTGCCAGGTAAGTGACTGGGTAGCACAAAAGTCCCACTTACCCTCTGCAGACAGTTCTCTCAGACAGCCTCTCTCTTAAGGTCAGAAATCAGGCAGTGGTGCAAATTATGCATGTAGTCATTTGTACAGATCCAGCCCTAACCCTAACCCTAACCCAATGACCTATAAAAGATCAGAATCTGAACAGAACACTTGCTTCAAACAGGCTGCAAAAAAGCACAGACCTGAATCCATTTATAAAGTATTGGTTCAGTATTACAGACTGAAGAAAGTGAAGTCATAAAACGATCAGTATCCATGGTAAAAAGGTAAAACCAGTCTTTCAAGCACAGTAGCAGGAAGAATTATTTCCACCAAAAATCTTAAGTTGGACAGAGAAATTCTAATTGTCTTTTTTTATATCCAGGTGAGAAAAGTTCATCCAGGTGGATGAGAAGTTCAACATGAGCCATCGATGTACATTTGCAGCCAGAAAGCCAACTGGATCCTTGGCTGCATCAAGAGAAGTGCGGCCAGCAGTTTGAGGGAAGTGATTCTCCCCCTCTAATCTGCTCTCCTGAGACCCCACCTGGAGCACTGGATCCAGTTCTGGAGCCCTCGTTACAGGAGGGACATGGATGTGCTGGAGCATATCCAGAGAAGGGCCATGAGGATGATCAGAGGGCTGGAGCACCTCTCCTATGAGGACAGACTGAGAGAGTTGGGGTTATTCAGTCTGGAGAGGAGAAGGCTCCAAGGAGACTTTATTGTAACCTTCCAGTATCTGAAGAGGCCTTTAAGAAAGCTGGTGAGGGACTTTTTAGGATGTCAGGTAGTGATAGGACTAGGGGGGAATGGATACAAACTAGAGGAGGGTAGATTTAGATTGGAAATTAGGAAGAAGTTCTTCACCATGAGGGTGGTGAAATACCGGAACAGGTTGCCCAGAGAGGTGGTGGAAGCCCCATCCCTGGAAGTTTTTAAGGCCAGGCTGGACAGGGCTCTGAGCAACCTGACCTAGTGGGAGGTGTCCCTGCCCATGGCAATGGGGTTGGAACTAGATGATCTTAAAGGTATCTTCCAACCCTGAAAATTCTGTGATTCTAAAATCTGGACTGTATATGTGTCTGTGGCTTGTTTAGCTTTCAGAAGTGATGAGAAAATAAACCCCTTTTGTGTTCTTATTAGCTCTCAGTCATTTTTCTTCATCCCTATGAATGAAGGACAAACACATATATGCCTTCTTTTACAGAGGGCTTGCCAGATGCCTTTTAATTTATTCTATCTGACTCCTGTTGAAGTGCCATTTATCAACTGTCTTCTTCAGAAATGCTTATTATATATGGGTTGCAATCCACCACTGAAACTGGTGAAGAAGTGACATACATGCAGCTTTACAGCTACCCTCTGCCCAGCTAAAACCTGAAAACATACAGTATGAGCCATGCCAAAGAGCTGGGTCTGGGGTGGACTGTGGGTCTCTGGTGCTCACAAACAATGGAAGGAAGCCCAGATACTCATATCTGTAGATTGTTCTCTGTAATGAACATCTGCACACTGCAGGCAGGAGGCACATGTTTTACACACAATGTTTGGAGAGGTGGCCCTGCTATTTCTTTTCCTCCAGTCTACACTCGCTGCTTGTAAATCTCCTTTTCTTGAGTTGCAGCTTAGCTAGTCAAGGCTTTGTCTCTATGCTGAAAATCTCAGTGATTTTTTTCTCTTATTGATTTCTACACTGGTTCAGTTAAACCACTGAAAACTCCAGTGGAAACACATCTTCTTTGGCTAATTTTTGGTTATACCATCCAGATTCTCAGCTAATTAAAGCTCCAAGGAAATAAGCATTGTGTAAATGCATGCTCAGGAGATGCAATTAGAAACTGCTCTTCTTCAGCTAGAGTGGTTTACTGGACTAGAGCTGTTCATTCATGGGAAAAAAAAAAAAAAAAAAAGCAACATATTCCTACATACACATAAAGTGCAAAACATTTAGTCTCTCATTTGTTGTCTCTCATTAAGGGCCAGACATTACTTATTTATTTATTTATTTCTAATTTAGCAACAACAGTAACGTGAATTGCCTCCTTGACCTGTGGTAATTGCCAAACATTTATTTCAGAACCAATTTTGGTGCTACTGTAATCCCCTGAACTGGAGAGCTGGAGCAGAGGTAAAGCTGAGCCAACCTGAAACTGTAGCTGTGTGAATGGCGCCAATCTAATTAAGTTATGAAAAACTGTCTCTGGAGATGAGTCCCCTGAAGCTCACAAGCAAAAAGGTGGAGAACATGTGAATCTGGCCACAAGCCTCAGCTGTTGACAACCCACCTTACAAAGCATCTGTACACATGCCCTTTGGGAAGAAAGATAAGTGGTACTTGGGGGAACCACACATTTGTTTAACTCCTTGTTCCGTACTCATTCAGGCAAGGAGAAAATGTTTCATATTATGCTGAATACCACCTCGGATTCTGGCAGTATTACTTGTCAATATTATTACAGCCTCTTTAGTTACAGTGCTTCAGCAATAAAGTAGTTAGACTGGCTTTGAAATACAGAAATTCAGGCAATACAATTGCACTATGAAAGAGTGCTCATTAGCCTTTGGCTGACCTTGAAAAATTGCATTTCTCTGCAATTCTTCCACAAACTGCCTTTAAGGAGACCTCCTTAGTTCTACCAAGTCACAAGGTCTGACTGTGTGACTCATGTTTTTTAGCTACTCTCACGATCACAAGGCATGCTTGTCTTTTATATGCAGACACAGTTGCTACAAGGAAGATACTTAAAAATGCATGGATGGCCTTATTAATAGTGGCATGATCTTATTTGTTTGGGTGTTTGTTTTTTTTTTTCCAGCCTCAAAAGTTTCATAATGAAACAGATGGTCTTATAAAAAGTGTCACTCATCAAGTCAAATTTTATGGCTAGGTCACTGTAAGGACTTTGTCAGATTGTGACCAGGCATGATAAAATTTCATAGCTGTGGAAACTGAATTAACCATAATCAGATACTTCTGGGGGCATGAACTGTCTACCAAAGGGATGTGTTCTCTTGTTGGAGACAAACAGCACCACTACACATTTTCTCCAAGATTTGACTGTTCCTGGACACAGGTCACCAAATTATGTTGAACTGGTGGGTGGACCTGTATCCAGAATCTTTGCCTCTGCAAACAGCAGCCCTTGCAGCTGCAGGAGAGCCATCCAGCAAATCGCTTCAATGAAGGAGGAGAGCTCAGCTCAAGGTGTGCCTTGCCCCGACATAATGAGTTTCAACGCTTCCATAGTGAAGGTCTCAGATGTACAGTTTTCAGCAGAACTTGGCAACGGTGTGCAACACCTGAAATGATTACCTGCCTGCAGTGAGGCAGGAGCCAAAAGCTGCTCAGCCATTCCTCTACGCCTCCTGCACAGAGTGTGATGGGACAGAGCAGCGCTGGGGATGAGGAAATGCACTGCCCAGGGGAACTGCAGCTTCCCCAGCATGGCTCACACAAAAGGAGCTGGGGCCTGTCCGAGGAGCCTGCAACAGCTGGCTCAGAGTGTGCTGGCAGACTGATTTGCCACATCTATAATGGCACAGCCACGGTGCTGTCAGCCAGCCCCCTCGATGAGCAGAATCTCCCTGCGCTGGCATCCTGCTGCTCAGCTCTCCCCATGGCAGGATCACTGCCAGCATCCCCGCAGGAGCGGTCCTTCTTCCCTGCACCCAGGCGAACGCGGAAGCGTGTGCTGGTGGGCAAAGCAGGTCTAATTCCACCCGAAAGAGGGCAGTGGTGCTTGCAAACACACAGACGTGCAGGCAAGACGTTTTCTCTCCAGCTGCTTGACTTTCCCAACCAGCTGACAGAAACTCTCCCCAGCTCTTGGCACAGGCAGAGCAGTCCACAGAGCTCTCTCGCTTTCACACACTCTTCATTAGCTGCTGCTCTGACTTCCTCCTTTTGACTCATTCGCTGTTTTACCATCATTTCTCTTGAAATTCACTGGAAGAAATCCCACGGATCTATCCATGCCAGTGCTGAGTGCCCTGTACCAGGTGCCTCTGTGTCACCCACAGCTATCAGTTATTGGTCTGCCAGCTGGTACGTGTCTTCTGCAGAAGCAGCTTTTCAGATGAGCTGTGGCTTGGGCGTAGCCGGGAATGGAAAATTGGATGGACTGCAGTTTACGGCAATCAGGCAATGTTCAGAAGCTTGATGTCACAGGAAACCACTGAAATTGCGAGTAATTCAGAGCAATTAAAAAAATCCCTAATACACCAACTCTTTTTCCCCTGTTCTAGCAGCTATGTATTTTCAAGTAACCTGTTTGTCCGATGCCTACGCTCTCACCTTCAACAGGTGTGGTTTACAGAAGAATACAATCACACTCAAGAACCTGCTGTTAATTCTTGCCCTTACCACAGTCATCACTCAGCCACAGGGCTGTGTGGGTTTCCATGGTCAAATGCCAACACAGGTCACAGCCCTGAAGGGAGGAGAGACACTCTCTTTGTTTCCAAGCATCAGAGGGTTTCTCAACCTGGCAACCTCTCCTGTCTTGAGGTTGTGCAGTTAATGCTGTTTTCTTGGCTCCCATGCTAAAAACACCAGACATAATAGCAGCAGCCAAGGTATTAACAACAAAACCAGCAGCAAAGACAATAGCAACACAAGTGTAGCTCATGAGCTTAGCTTTGTTTAATGGTACAGGATCTGCACAGCTCAGACCCAGAGCAGCTGGACCCAGAGCAAAAAACACAGCAAACTTTCCCTCTTCTACTGCTATTGATGGTTAGGAGTGACCCTTCTCCAGAGCAGCACGGCCTTTTTACTCCTGGGTAAAATGCAACATGGCTCCAGCATGCTATGATGAACTAAGTTCTCATTCAGGTTAAATGCTGAGACCCGTCCTCATGCTCTTGAGAAGCCTGATTAGGGGATGGAACAAACTTGAGCATGGGTGCATAGGTAATTCCTGCACAGGTCCTGGTCACCATCTAGTGAGAAAACCCTTTAAGAAAGTCTCTTCTGGGTAGCAGTGTCACCCCTTCACTGACACAGGTCAGATGCTGTCCTTTAAGATTGTTTCTTTCACTGACAGAGAAACCAACTGAAATAGTGTCAAGCAAACACATATAATCCACTTGTTTCTTCAACATACTGGCAATGCCTTTGTAGTCTGGGATCTGTTTTAAGTAGATCTAGCTGCCTTAACATAGGAAAGTGGCATTTCTGGAGTACTTGGCAGGATTTCAGGCATCATCTTAGGGCTGGGGCATGCCATCTATTGGCACGTAGAAGGATGCACTAGGGTATTTAAAATGTGACTCTATTCTTGCACTTGAGCTAGAATGTCACCTAAGTGAAGAGCAAAGTGCAGCACACCTCCTGCACATCACCTTCTTTCCTGATGCTGACTGCATACACACCCTTCTAAGCAAAAAACCCAAAA
The DNA here is from genome assembly GCF_036169615.1 of Heliangelus exortis. Taxonomy (NCBI): domain Eukaryota; kingdom Metazoa; phylum Chordata; class Aves; order Apodiformes; family Trochilidae; genus Heliangelus; species Heliangelus exortis. The sequence goes on along the minus strand of NC_092423.1, from coordinate 52,771,975 downwards.
ATTATCAAGGGGTAGTGATATATCAAGGGGAAAACCCTAGTTGCACCCTCAGAGCAAGACCTATGGCCCTTAGCGTTGCATGGTGCTGACAACTCAGCTGGTACATCTGCTCAGCCTGGATTCATGTGGAGAGACTAGTATGACTCTTGAAAGAAAAGCCAGGTTATTAGCACTGCACCTTAGACAAGAAGTCCTGGTCCCCAATGGCTCTGTAGTACCCCCAGCTTTGGAGCTGGTGGTGGAGTCAGTAACTGAGACATGCACTGCATAATGTTGATCTGCTCTCCAGTGCCTCTTTTACTTGGTGGCCCTTACTAATAGACATCTGCAGACAGAACTTCATCTTGGCCTGCAGCTTAGTGAGTGCCATAGAAAAAAACCCTGTGTTTGCTTTTATTTTTGATTTTTAAGTTAGATGCCCTTACTCTCCACTTACTCTCACTCTCTGCTTCAGACACGATAGAACCAGGATGGGGACCCGTATAGGCAGTACGATTCACTATGGAGAATCTGGGCTGTTTTCTCTAGAGACAGAGCAAGAAGTTGTTGCTATTAGGAGAAGATGAGCAGTGTCAGTATTACTGCATTTGGGAAAATGCAAATATGAAATTCTTTCCCAGTGAATAGTGACAGTACCGTGCTATGTAGAAATGCGGAGAATTAGGCAGTGTCATCCCATGTGATTTGTACATACTTAAAAGGGAATTAAATCCTTGTGAACCTATCCAGCTTTACAGATGTTGAGGCCTGATTTGGTTTGCTGATGTGCCAGTTTTACATGGAGGCAACTCCACTGAGACCTGTGGAGTCATTAAACTCTGACAGAAGAATGTAGAGACTCAGATGCTACCACCCTACCTACCGTGCCAAGAAACAGCATGCATTTCCCAAACACTTCATCCATTGAGCAACAGCAGCAGCACTGTCAAGGCCTTTGTGATGTGCTCTGCTCATCACTTTACCCATGCATACAGAAGGACCACCTCCAGGAATAAGGGGTCAGAAGTTTATCTGCACCATACTGGTTTGGGTCTTCCTGCAGTATTACAAGGATGTCAGTGTCTGTGTTCTGCCATTTGCACATCATCACAGCTCACAGGCTTTAAAGGGTCCTTTTGCTGTACCATTTGGTGCCCAGATTTCTCTTCCCTCTTAAATTACTGTCATATACTGCAACCACTTTAATGCTGGAGCTAACGCAGCACCCTCTCTGCCGAAGGGCTCCATTTCCGGTACCCTAATTACAATACAACCTATTGTAATCATTATCACCCCTGGTGAGGGACTGCCTCTCCACCACAGACTGGGACGTATGTTCTCGTTTACAGTGGCTCTGTGCCCCCTAACCTTCCTCCTCACTTCTGCTGCCAAGAGAAAAGTCAAGGCCAACACAACATTTTTTTTAAATAGGCCTTTCTGAACATGAAGGGACCAGTGGCATCAGGGCTGTGAGCCTTCCCATCTGTGTGCGGAAAGGATTGCTGCATCATTCAGAAGATGTTAGGCTTGTAAATTTTGCTGGGTGCAAACCATGTTGAACATCAAGAACAGCCTTGGAGCAAGTGTCAGTCTGAGCATATACTTTCCATCCCCATCCATGGAGGATGGGTGGAGCAGGCTAGACTGGGATGGGAATGCGATTCTTATTGTGCTACTTACCAGATTTACATGCCTACTGATTTTACTCATGCAACCACATTAGCTCTCCCCACCTCCTCAGCCTTGATCAACTTAGCAGAAAACTGGGCTTAGGGTTGTGAACAGCACTGTCCAAGTGCATAAAGCTAAGTGTATGAGTGCTGTGTGGAGGATCCAGGACACACTCATGATTCATGCTGTTCTCTGGAAGCCACTTGGCAGCACTGCAGACATGCAGCCAGGTGTCCATGCCAGCCCTTGACTGCAGCCCTTGCAGTCTTTTCTTCTGTTGGACCTGGAATCAAGCCATGAGTGCTGGGAGAAAGACTGGGTTTCCTCTTTGGTTTTTTTTTTTTTTTTAATATTTTCCTATGAACCCACCCAATTTTGCAACATTGCAAAATGAAGGCTTTGCCTGTTGTTTTTTTCTTGTGTCCTGCTGAGGGGAGGGACAGAAAGAGCTGGTTGAGATAAAACAATGGAAATTAGAGTGGATTAGAGGAGTGTGAAAAACAAGAAGGTTGAGGTTGTGAAAAGCAGAACCAGGCTTGGAAAAGAAAAGCCCTTTTAGGTATTTAGACATCGTCTTGTATCAGTGCTAGGTATGCATTCAGTACCTAATGAGCAGGTACAGAAAGCACAGACAGGTATTAAGTGGCTAACAGAGGTTTTGTAAGCTACTATTCAGCCTGAGGCACAAACCTAGTGACCTTATCTTCAGCTGAAACCTATGACATACATATAAGCATATGTGTACATTGAATTGCCTTAAGAAAAAAAAAAAAAAAAAAAAAAAAAAGAAAAAGAAAAATCCATACCTGGATTAAAAATGCCAGCGAAATCCCATCAGGTAATCCTATGGAGTCTGGCAATCTCTACAACTGCTTTGAGTTAGTCCTGACCCTGGCAGTTCCCCATTCAGTGTGTGGTCCCTGGTCGGGTTGGCTGTGCCCCTGGTCTCAGAGCTGCCAGGCCTCCAGCTCATTTGCCTGTTCTCCCCTGTTGCGCTCTGTTTCATTATAATGGGGTAATATATTTGGGGTAATAGTGGCTTCAGTTCAGCAGCAAAAATAATCGGAGGCTTTGATGTTTAACAGCTTTGCCTGGGATGGACCAGCAGGGCCTGATTCTTGTGGGGTGATGAGTACCTTGCCTTTATGAATTTTGTGCATGAGGGGCTCCTAAGAATCCCATGAGACGCCTATCTCCTTCTTCACTGTCAAGATCCATTTTAAAACACAGCACTCATCTTCATGTTTTCATAACACCTCATTTGCAGGCATGTGATTAGACCTAATTAATGCTTGTAATCAATGAGTGCATAATTGCTGCTGGTTGAAAAATGCTGGATAAATGCAGACCACTTCTTGATTGAATGCTCTTTGATTGGCTAATAGATCACTCTTTTCCTCTTTTAGATTCTGCTTAAGCAGGCAAAATATCTGGGCTGGTGTAAAACAATCCTGCATTGATCTCTCCAGCCAAGTGGGGTATTTCCAGTAATTAGAAGGGTGGTGACAGGAACAGACTTGGCCTTCTGAAGAACCAGGGGGCTGGAAAGATGTTTTTTTGTTGATGATTTTGGGTTTGAGGTTTTTTGTGGGTTTTTTGGTGGGTTGTTTGGTTTTTTGGTTGGGTTTTTTTTTTTTTAATTTTTCATTTTAAAGCTATGCAGCAAATAGCAAAGAGAAGACTGGTTGGATCTTTTGACTTTTAGCTGTAAAAAAATCATTTAACATTCCCTGATAAGCCTCTTGATTTAAACAGAGAAGCAATTTCTGCTCCCTGGGAGTTCCATTTGAGTAAGTCTGGCCCCAAAACTTCACAGGCTCAAATCTCTGGAACCAAATTCCAGGAAACATTCATATGTGGATGATGCATCTGTAACAGATACAAAGGGGAGAGGGGAAGCATTTGGCAGTTAAGAGGTGGAAAAATTTATAACTCCAGCTGGTACTTCTCTTTTTTTCAGGTGAAATGTTTCGAGGGGAGGAGGAGAACCTGTCAGTGGCATGTTTTGCACTATGTCTTGTCTTTTCTCCATATTAAGGCTTTCCCCTATGAACTCTTCCAAATGCAGCCAGTTTCACAGGAATGGAGAACCAACACTAGATTGTGCTCTCTCTAGCACCGTACACAAAGGCTACTGAGAATTGTCCTCACAGTATTTCTCTGGATTCTCACCAGTGTGTATGAAAACAAAGAGCCAGTCTCTTAGTGGGTGTTCAGAAAAAAGAGGGACCATGTACCAGACATGGGTCTTAATTCTTTGTCTAGCTTTCTGTGCCTTTCTAGACCCTGGAAGAGCAGGATCATCCAGTGCTAAGCACCCACAGGGCACAGATCCCAGCAAGTTTCGGAAGGAAGCAGACCACAGGGATTCTCTGGCATCCTGCAGGCTCATCTTCCACTGTGATGGTTTTGCTGACGTTCCATGTAGATCAGTAGTGAATCTTTTCCATAGAAAGAAAAGGACATTTTAAAAAGCAATAGGGATGTTAGTTGTGAGAAACATGGTCTCTTCATGTTCTGTTCAAATGCTCAGGCCTGTGCTCCAACAAAAATACATGGCCTGAATTTCCCTCCCCCTACATTATTCCTCTTGAGTTGTGGAAGATTATAGGCAGTAGATAAAAAGTGCTTGTTTCTTTGACAAATTCAAGGCCTAAAGACCACCCTCTGTTCTTGAGCAAAATTAGCTTATCTTTGCCCCAAAAAATGTTGTTACTAAATATGAGCCATCATTTGTGTGTGGCCTGAATGAGACGCTCAATTCATCTTATTAGAGGTTATCCTTTGAGGAGCTTTAAAAGGAAATGCATTGTTCTTAATTATTCTTATCTCTACAGCTGTATAATTCCTGTTTTTGATTAAAAAACAAGAAAGAATATCTGAAGAAAGATTATACTGAAAGCTGAAGATGGGTCTGAACCCAGATTGCAGAGCTGAACTGTAGCTCTTAGTGCTAAACTGTCTCCCTTTTTGCTTTGAGAACGTGTGTGTCCTTTCTCTTTTCTCAAAGTTAAAATATGAATCTGAGCAGAAAACTATGGAAAATGTCAGAATAATGGGTTTTATATCTTTTTTTGATTTTAAACTTGTCCTAATACCGTTCTTTTTGTTGTACCAGAAAACAGTAAACAAAACTTTGTGAGGAAACAGTACTTTCCTTTGTCATTCCTGCACCCCAAGCTACCCTGAAAAATTTTGTAAATATTTTCATCAGAAAGGCCCAAACTCATTACTTCTTTTCCATTCAGTGAAAATTCTAAAAAAATATCAAAGCAAATTGAAATTTGGGTAAAGTTTACTACCATGCTAAAAAGCTGCTTTCTGTTGGTTAAATGTTTGCACAAAAAGTGACATTTGCTGTGATGCTGTACGGTTGTCACAAGCTGCTACCCTCTTTGAAGTGGAGCAGAACATAATGGATCAAATTCTCCACAGAGCTCAATGCCAGAGTTTCAAGTGCTTGGCATCTCACATTTGGTCCAGATTCTCTGAAGTGGTCACCATCCAGCAGCTTCTATTGTGACAATAAGTGGCAAGATGTTTTGAAAAAGGGCTTAGCTACCAGGCTGCTGAATTCTTCTGAAAAATCTGGTCCAGGATGGTACTGAAGGCAGTTTCAGCTGGTTTGATTGAACCAGCTGTTGAATCACAGTGAATTCCTTGAACTTCTTATTATAACATGCCTCTGCCATGAAATGCTGTCTCTTCTCCCAGCAGCCAGGTAGTCTGTACATCCTGCTTCCCATTGGTACCATTTTATTGACCCAGAAATGCAGATTGTTTTCCTTCCACCCTGTCTCCTCAGGCTCAGCCCCAAACCTGTTTCCTTCCCATGGTTCAAGTCTGAATCCAGTAATATTGAGGACAAGAAGCCTCTTTTTGTTTCGTACTAAATGACATGTTGAAAGATTTGCACTGTTGCAGGATGTAGGTATTGGACTCCACTAGAAATATTAATCCATGCACACATTTGCTACTGAAATGCACAAGGAATATAAATGTGCCATGAAAAGGCTACAAGAAGAATTGAAACTATGAACAAACAGGAACCTTACATGTACCAAGAAAGCTTTTTCTTGCTGTCTCTTATACACAGCCTGATAGAGAGGTCTTTGTTTTGACAGGGCTACTTAGTGCTTGTCACAATATTGGAGTAGGCTCTAATTTTTACAAGTATTTGAAGTCAACAGTGTTAGATATTAGACAACATGGCTGTAGAAGACTTGTTTTATTTGAACTGTTTTGAATTGTTTTGAATTGGAACCTTGGCCTCTACTTTTTTACACTCCAAATACCAATTTAAAGGTTTACAATAATCTAAGCAGCTGCCATGACTGCTAGCCATGCTACTTTCTTCTTGGTCATGATGTAAAAAGTTGGAGGATAAATCACCATGACTGGTTCATCAAGCAGCTGTAGATCCTGCAGGGGTGTCTTTCAGCCCTGAAGATTCATCCCTTTCCAGCATATCCTCAGTATCTTATCCAGGAGGATTTCATTGGACATGGGCAGACATCTGCACACAATAAGATGCTTAAATGTTTCCAGGTATGGGTCATCTACATCCTCTCTAAGCAACCTGTTCTAATGTTTCAGCACCCTCATAATAAAAATTATCCTCCTTATACCTAGTCTGAATCTACCTTCTTTTAATTTAACACTGTTATCCCTTGTCCTATGTCTTCAGTGCTTGCTGAAAAGCAGTTTCCCATGTTTTCTGTAAGCCCCCTTTTAGCACTGAAAGGCCAGAACAAGGTTTCCCCATACCTCTTCTACAGGCTAAACAGCCCTTGGTGTACTAGCTGTATAGTGATAATGGATAAGACAAAAAGCCAGCTTGTGTTGGTAGCTCTCTGCTGTCGTTCATACAGCTGTGATAAGGCCCTGTCTGCTGGTAGGTTCATCAAGGGGTGGTTATTTTGTAGTTAATATGAATATTGATGTGAAGGTCACCTCCTGTTTAAAACACAGCATCTACTGAAAGAACCCAGACAATATTTCTCTGCAACTGACAGCACTAGTTAAGCAGTGTTAGCTCAGAAGTCCAAGCTTCATCTGAAAAGATGCTCAGCTACTACCAGTAGTGGATTTGGGTTTTCTCTCCTGTATGGTATGGTCTCCATTTCTAATCCCCAGATGTCTTTGCTTTTATTTCTCATTAGTGAAAGGCTACGGGAGGAGTACAAGATTAATGAGTGCAGCACAGCCTCACTCAGTACCTACAGCAACGGCATCTGTTACCTCATACAAAACAATATTCTTCTCCTGGGTACTCGTTCTGCCGACACCAGCAGAAGAGATAAGGACATTTACAGTTTCCCAAATTCCCTATCTGCATTTCTAGACATTCTTACTGACTGTATAAAGCATCATGATTAGGCATGAAGCAGGGAGAGAGGAAAAAAAAAAAAAAACACCGAACCTCCGCAAAGCTCTTAAAGATTCACTACAGCCAGATTTTAAAGAAACAGTAAGGGGGTATGGCAATGGGCCATCTTTTCTGAAAGCAGCTCTGACTGCAATCCAGACTTATGCTTCACAAAGAGTGAAACTGCCAAACAGGTATCGGTAGAAAAGGGATTATTTAAAAATACTTCTTTTTGCTTGAAAAGATGAACATAAGCAGTTGAAGAGAACCTGACCGTTAACGGGAACTTTTATGTACCGTTCATGCAGAAGTAACCATTCGCCAGCACTGCAGAGATCAGACATGACAAAAAATAGCTTGACTCATCCAGACAGTAATTCAAAGCAGCAAAATATATCCAATCCTACCCAAAACCCCATCATGCATTTTCCACGTGGAAAGTAGACGGCTCCCACAGAGAATATCTTGTTGTCCTAAGCACTTCTGAAGTTGCACTAGAAAAATCTCTCTTCCACCGAGTCACGCAATATTAAATGACACACTGCTACTTATCACACACATACATAATTTTGTACAGCTTTATACATTTATATTGTTACTAGGGACAGAATTTACTGAATATTTAACCTGAGGAACAATTGAACAAAAAGGCTGAAAGTGCCTGGTAGCTCTCATGACCATGCTGTATGCAGTCATCCTACATCCTACAAAACATGAAGCTGATCTATAGCAAAGGCTTGAGAGCAAAATGCTTTGGGTAAGGGTTGTTCCTGTGGTGGAGTCACAGCAGTATCTGCTTCAAAATTCACCAAATGTGTAATCCTGTTCCAGAACCATTGGTCTCATTTTATAACCTTGAGTGAAGCATTGGGATGACTCTAAATGTGTGCGACTCTAAATGTGTGCATGTAACCCTGACCATTATCCATCACTCAGCATCCAGAAGAGACAAGAACTACTCACTCACTCTTCATTAGCTTGATGTTTCTATCAGCTAACACTCTCTAACTGGAAAGGAGGGACAGTGCATTTCTGAAGCAAGAGGATCTCCCACATCATAAACACAAAGTTGATAATGTCATTTAACCAGAGAGAATACAGCTCCCTTTTCTTTTAAATTAGAGATGGGTGAAATAGGTTGGACAATATAAAACCTGATCCAGATTTCCTCTGAAGCCCTGAGATGGCCTTAGCAGAGAATTTGGTATAATGGACACATTAAAATAACTAAATCTCATTTGAGAACTTCAAAGAAACAGAAACACCACAGGCCACATTTTAAAAACTGGCTGTCTGAACAGTGAAAAGAAAACTGTGTAAGCACCACCTCATATACCAAATATGCACTGATGTGTGTGAAAAAGGATACTCACGTACTCCACCACCATTTCTCCTCAGGCAGTTGTCCATTCCTTTACAAAAACCTGATCTTGTACAGACAGAAAGTAATCAAATCCATTTGTAAGAACATTTTGGTTATCTAATTTTGAAAACATATCCCAAATGATACACTTGGCCTCAAGAGGATTGGTATGCTCTACCAACATGCAAAGCTGCTGCCAGTATTAGTATTCAGGCTGGTTCAAATTTCCGTACAAAGATTAATTTTAAGTACATTCACTTCTGAGTGTCCAAATGGAAACACTGACTTTTTTTAGGACCAGTTTTCAGCACTCCCTTTTTCAGAAGAGCCCTTTAGGATGTCTCCTGCTAGACCTCTCCTAGAATCACTGTAGGCAGTTTTGGAAAGGTAAAGCATGTTCCTCAACCTCTATCCTTTGTGAAAGAATTAATGGTTGGGAATTCATCGTGCTCCAGGGAGCCCAAGGTGTGCTGGCTGATGTCCACTGGTTCAGCCACTCCAGTTCACAGCCCCTGGGGATCTGCTGCCTGCCCTGGGCATGCAGCAAGGGAAAATAGGTTGGGAGGATGGGTGTGAAGCTGGCTGAGCAGCCCAGAGGCTCTGGCCCAAGATTTTGCCAGTCAGCTTTATTACAAACATTTGTGGCGTCCCCATGAGAACACTTCAAAACACTAGAGCTTGCACCGCAGGCAACGACTGCAGAGAGCCATGCTTATTTATTTATTTATTGTTATTTATTAACTGAAAATGAATCTGTTTCTACACTTTTAAAATGGTGTGTGTATTGAAAAAAAAAAGAAAAAAATAAAAGAAGCCAACAAAAAACAACAAACCAAAAAACAAACAAACAAACAAAACCCAAAAAACCCCCACCTCCTTTCACTGTGCAGTGAAGGAGCTATTTTTCCATCAGGGAAAGGAGCCTGCTGAACAGGGGCACTGCACCCCAATGGCACCAGCTCCTGCAAGCTGTGTCCATCACAAGCTGATCTTTTTGAAATGTTGTCAGCCTTAGTGCTCAAGAAAGTGAGGAACAAGTAGCACAGATGTGTTGTCCAGGCTTCCTTGCACAGCTCTGCCAGCACAGTGCATCTTAGCCATGTCCTGCAATAACCTTGTTATTCCAGTCATTGGGAAGAAACTTTTGCAATTTTCCCATTATTTGATTTGTTGTGTAGACTTTTCTATAGCCTGCCTCACCAAAGCACAGTCAGGGTCTCTAATCATTGAGTCTTTACTTCTCTCCATGGTGTCTGTCAGATTAAGCAGTGGTATTATTTCCATTTTTCAGATGTAGAGAGAGACTCCAGCATGAGCTCCAGGGTCACTCCAGGAGTCTGGATGAAATTCGGAAGAAGTGCACTCTGGGTGCAGGCAGGGGTGAAGGCTCTCAATCCTGGTACTGTGTCAGGATGCATGAAGGTTGACCTGGAGCTGTCAGCACCACAGCTTCACAAAAACCGTGGGGCTGTAAGTTAGCACATCCCGACAAGCAGAAGAAAAGGCAGCTTCCTTGGTTGGTCCATTTTCAAATCCTGTGGACTTGAAATGTCTGAAAGGTCAGTGCTCTGTAGAGGGAGTATCTGGAAATGTCAGCTTTCAGCAGCAGTGACACCTGACATAGAACAATGATGCCTTGAAAGCACTGAACATTTGCAGAATTCTGAGATTCTGCTTGTGTCAGCCAGGCACAGGAAAAATATTCCACATCTGTCACATTTCTGTTCTCTTTGAGTAACTGCAGTTTTTAAATGCAGAAGTATCATTCATGAAGATTCAGAAGAGAAGCTAAAAATAAAATTAAGAAAATAATCCAAGTATTGGTGTGTGTGTCTCTAAAAACCAAGACTCCAACCCTGATCTAAACCAGATTATTTCTCTCCTTCCCCTCACCCCCCTCTTATTTAAAGAGAACTAGAATGGAGAAGACTCCAACAGTCTCTGAGTCTGTAAACCTTTCCCCTCCCTAATATCTGAGACAAGACTTAAAGAAGAATCAGTCTGGAACAGAACATGAAAAACCTTCTGAAAAATGACTGCAGGCCTAATGCTGTCACTGTCCCATGTTTATTTTTCTTTCTTTGATGTCTGATGTCAAAGAGAAAATAATGTCATCTGCTGGAAACTCAAACATGTTTGCATTTTGAGGTAATTAGAATTAATGTTGGAGGGCAAAACTAACACCGAGCCACTCCAGTCTTTCCCATGTGAGGAAAACATTCCATAATGACTTACATTTAATCTGGGAGCTGGCAAGCGGTCAGAAGCAGTCCAGACTCAGGCAACAGGGTAATATTTCAAAACCATTTTCTTTTAAAAATAATAAAATAAAATAAAATAAAATAATTAATAAAATAAGCTATCTGTATGTGCTCTGATTTATAAATGATGGCAGACTGACTGTGCTGCTTCAATTCCAGAAGGGCATAACTCTGGTGAAAATCAATGGCTGACAAGGGTGTAAATCAGGGACTAATGGCATCCCTGGTTCAAGACCACCACTGCTTCCTAAGTACTCAGCACCCACAATTGCAGCCAGATTTTCTGAAGAGCTCAGGCCCCCATTTACATCCAAACAAGGGCCAGATTTTTCTAAGTGCTTAGCATGCAGTCTCCCCATTGTGACAGTAATGGCAACATGCTGAGCTCTTTTGGAAAATTGGTCATACATGTTTGTTTTGGACCAGATCTTGTCACCCTTATACTTTTGGGTAGCATCTTGGTAAAGAATCCTACTAAGGAATATCTCTCTGTGTGAAGATTGCTGCTGAAGGAATGTCTCTTAAAAGACAAAGACAAGCCGTGTTGCTCAATGCCTGATGGATGAGTCTAAGGTTCTGTGGTTATTATTGAGCTAGGAAAACTTGACCTGAATATAATCAAACTGAACTGAGTAGGTACGGGTTAAAGCTTGGCTCATGAGAAACTGAGTTTGGTCCTCATAGGGTGAAATGAAAAAAAAAGGTTATTTATGGACTGAGGACTTTCATTTGAATTACTCAGCCGTTTTCAGGAGTTAAAAATAGAAAAGCAACCTTTTCCAGTTCAAAGAAAGTAAATGGCTGCACTTATCTGTGTGGGTAATTAAAAACAGCTGAACTCCAAGGGCTGAAACCTTTCACACAGCTAGCCCTCATTGAGGAGTAGCTTCCTAGCAACACATGACAAATTAGAAAAAATTGTATTATTAAGGATTGCCCTAAGGGTAAGCAAAATGTGGATTGTTGCTGCACTGAAAGGCAGGTTATTGGTGATAGAACTATGGAACAGATTAAAACATTCAAAAACTGAAACAAAACCACTTTTTTTTTTTTTTTTTTTCTTCTCATGGGTCAGTTGTGACTCTACTGACATCAACTGTGTTAAGAGTAGAACAAACTGCACTTCTTCTGCTACATTGTGCCCTGCTCCTTGATGTTGCAGGGCTGCTGTGGCAACCCAAATGAATGCAAGTATGGCAAACGCCCTCACATGATGTGCTTTGTGCTGAAATTCCACCTCATCAGTTTCCCAAGACCCATGAGGACTTCAGTGGTTCAACTTTAATTTTCCCCTTTCCATGCAGTGTTGATGAGTTTCTCTTTTTCTGCCTTTTCTGACAGGTCATGTGGTGCAGCAGATATGCATGAAAGAGAAATGAGACAGGGCTGTTTCTGTCAGCTGGCCTGAATCTAGCTCAGTCTGGGCAGAATGACAGTGGAAGGGATGGAGTGGCAGAGCAGTCACTCTCATGGTGTATCTTGCTCTGTTTGTGGTCTGTGATCACATCATGTCTCTCCTCAAACTTCTCATCTGTGAAGCTGAAGCCCTGATCTTACACTAGTGAACTTCAGTGGAGTGATTCTTGCTGTGTACCACCACTGGAGCATGGAGAATTTTTGTGGAGGTAGGTGGGAATCATGTGCTGGCATTCTGTGGGCTGTCTTTACAGCCCCTTCACCATGCTGTCTCAGCTCAGTCTTCTATAGACTTCTACTTATCAGCCAGATAGCAATTGCAAAGGCAGCAGATCAGCTGAAAAAATCAGCAATGCCCTCCTTCACAAAGGACAACCTTTAAAATGACAAGTTTTTTCATGTTCTTCTTCCCTATAGGAAAATGAAATCCCAAACTCTGATTATTATCCAGATCACCAGTCTTTTTAAGCCTACAAAGCTGAAAGTAGATACCTTTTATATTTGAAACCTGTTTTATTTATGTAGCCATGGCCAAAAAAAGTAACACAATACAATACTGTCCCTTTCAAATTTACATTGACCTACACAAACAACTCCCTAATTATGTGACTGCCTCCCAGGCCTCGATTTAACCAGACTATTTCCATGTTGACAAGAGAAAAGCATTTCTAGCAAGTACAGAAAGCAGAGTCCTGTGAATGTCAGGGCCATACAAATTCCTGGGCCCTCTGTGCTGCCTACTCAGATGCACTCCAGCCAAAGCCAAGCAGTAGACTAGCAGAGGAGGGGCATGAAATGAGTTTCTTGCTGTTTTCTTCAGCCCTGGCTTTCTCTGCTGCTTCCCATCTTCCTGACTAATGCTCACCTTCCCTCATTTTTCTCCCTGTCCTTTCAAATGGAGGGTAGCTCAGAGTGGGCAAGTGACTTGCTGCTCAATATAGATTTATCCAGATATGAGAAGAGTTCAGTGCATCAGGGAGGTGCATATACATGTTAAACCAAGCTGGGAACTCTTCTTCTAGAAGGGCATTTGCCCATTGACCTCAGTCACTCATTCTCAGGAAAAGCTGATGACTAGTGGTGGGAAAGGGGTTGTCAGGAAGTATATTCTCACACAGAGGAAAGGCAACACAACATAAAATCTTAAGGCTTTTTTTATCTGCAAAGAAATATTTCCCTATGGTTTTTCCTTTTTCTGAGGACAGTGCTGTTACCATAGCCTGCCTGCTGCTCGGTGCTTCTCTCTCCCCAGCTTTTTATCTCCTCATCTTCTCCATTGCTTCTGTTCTTCTTTTCCTTTCTTCTATTCCTTGTGCTTTTGCTTGTCCCAGCTCCATTTTATTTGCAGCAGCCAGGGTTTGCACAGCAAGGGTGTGGTAAGATTAACTAGGTTTGGAAAGTTTACCTTTGCTGTGCACACATGCTCTGTTTTCTTCCCTCCCCTACCAATAAAGTAAAATGTGTCCACTACTGCTGTGAAGTTCCTAAGTAAGGAGCTGGCACAAAGCTCCCAAGCCAGAGCAGTGCCATGCCTTTGTCTTGCACAGGGACCCCCACACAGCTTACAACAAACAAAATGGCAACTGTTAATTAGAATAAAAAATGCCCACACAACATGCCAGCATTTTAGTTAAAGAAAAAAAAAAAAAAAGATAAATTAAAAAAAAATACCACAGAAAACACAAATCTTTAATTCTTTAATGCAGATATATTTTACTCTTGTTTCACTTCATTTAGTGTGAAGCTGTGGTAAGTCTATTAAAGCTGAAGGAGCTGCATCTGCCCCAAACTGGCACAAGCCAGATCACAAGCAGATCTGTGACATCTATTGCTATAATATCATCTCTGTCCATATGGTGCCATAACTAGACCTTATGCTGAACTGAGCACCGCCTAAAATCTGTTAATCCAAAAAGCTACATTGATCTTAGCCTCTCTTGCACCAAGAAAAGAACTTTCCCCAAAGCTGCATAGAAACAGACATTGTCACAGGGCTGTTTAAAGGTTCTGGTGCATTATGGAGGATTCACCATTCACCCTCACCTACTTCTGAACACATATACCCAGATCAGGCTCTCTGGCAAACAGCAGAGTTGAATTTCCTTCATAGAGTCAGTGTGGCCTTGGCCCTTTGTAAATTGCACACTGCAAATATGGCCCTTCACTCCAGTGCTAACTCACTCCTGACTTCTCACTTTCCTAAGGATTCATATGAAGCTTAACCCTTTGAAGTAGAAGGTTTCCAGCTTCTTTTTCTGATCAAATGGTCACTGTGTGGACTTTCTAGCACTGGTAAATAACAGCAATATCTAAGTACTTAGAAAATACATTTGTGCCAGTATCCCAGCTCTTATTACATACTTTGCTGCCTCTGGTACCTCATTGCCAAATATGAGTTGCTTCCAGTTGCTTCAACTTGAGAGTCTTCAGCGCTGTTCATACCTTAAATCCCTGCAAGGAGAGTATTGGAAACAGGAAGCTTTGAAAAACAAAGTTCCAACACATATGCTGGCCTCTTCTCTCTGGTGACCAGTGATAGGACAAGAGCAAATGGGGTAAATCTCCACCAGGGTAGGTTCAGGTTAGATATTAGGAAAAACTTCTTCACAGAAATATTGTTGAAGCATTGGAACAGGCTGCCCAGGGAGGTGGTGGGGGCCCATCCCTTGAGGTGTTCAAAAGATGGGTAGATGAAGAGCTACAGTGGGTGGTTTCGTGGTTAGGTGGTTAGGGGTTGCAGGGTGGACGGTTTGACTCAATGATCTTAGAGGTCTTTTCCAACCTTGCTGATTCTATGATTCTATGAACACACAAATGTATTTATCTGCTCCAAAACCCTCTTTCACTTTCACCCAACTGTCACACATGGTATCCAACAAGCAGCATTTATCATTGTGGACTTAACATGTGTTCTCCCACCTTTACTTACTGTTATGGCTCAGTTAATTTCTCTTTTAAACTTCACTTTCTTTGGGTGAAGTTCTTTGTTTTCACTTGTTAATCTTGAAGAGTGAGCTGCAGCATATTTAACTGTCTTTAACTGTACATCATAACTGTCCTTTCATTTCTGCTTCACTTTACTTTCAAAATGAGATCATCTCACCTGATCTTCAGGTTAAATGTAACAGGGAAAGGGATTTGCTGCTGTTTTCTTGTAGTTTTCACCCCAATGGAATTTCCTCATATTTATTCTAGTCAAGTTCCCTCCTTTTAAAATATCAAATCTAAATTGACAGTGATCAATAATGTCCAGTGGAATATGTATGCTTGCTGTCTTTATTATTAACTCCTGCTTTTTCCTTAGGGGTAAATTGAACCTCCCCCAAACTACGCATCAAAACGAGTGGCTTTAAATAGCAGTCATCTGTGGTATTAATCAAGTTTCTTCTTAAAACCATCCCAGATGTGCCACTCAACCAGCTTATACTGGTTTCTGTAAGAACACCCACTGTTATTATTGTACCAACAGATTTTGCAACTTCCTTAATTTCTTTTAACACATGAAGGTCTCGAGCAGAGATCTTTTGCAGCAAGGAGGGGGTGCTAACAGCAGAGGGTTGCACAACTCTGTACAGCAGGGCAGCTGTCTGAGGGCTGTAGGTGCAGTGTGAACAAGGGATACAGGATTACATTAAATGGATTGCAAGCTCTGCAGTGTAGCTGACCATTTTCTTCAGTCTGGAAGCTGCTGGAAATCAGACAGAGGAGCAGGATGTAAGCTTGGCTACACAGGCACCTGAACACGGATTGTGTGCACTTGCCTGATTCCCTTTTTTTCACTCTTTGAGGGACAGGTAGTTTGTCAGGAAAAGTGTTGGAAAAGGCAAGTGGACGGGGGAGGGTTCCATGACCACTCTGTACTAAAGTGGTGTGGAAAAACAGTGCTTGGCTGAGGATGAGGATCCTATAAAAGAGCTCTCCATCTGGGCCTGGGACATTTGAGACATTCTGAGCATTTTTCTTTCCATCACCCCTCAGGCAACGGGAAATTACTGCCTCTTGTGTGAGTGGAGAGAAAACAACGAGGCAGTCTCCATTTTAGAATGCAGGAAATAGGTGGGTTGCCGTGCCAAAGGGATGCCTTTTATTTATATAAATGGACAGGTATCTCCATTCTGGCAATGCTTTGGGGATGCACTGTGTGTTCAGTTTCTACCCTGCATGGTCCAAGGAGCATTAGGGCAGTGCTTCCCTCTGTTACAAGACCCCATATTTATCTTGTTGTTCCTTGATGAAAGCAGCCCAGACTGCTGTCTGTAAGATGATCTGATGTTCCCTGGATGCTAAAGTCTAGCTATGTATTAGCATATGCGTGGGTCTGGTTTTTACTGGATTTGAAACACTGAAAATTTGAGATTACCACAGTGAAATCAAAATGGTGAAAGCGAAGTCTGAGGAAGGCCTGGTGAAATGACAGCATACATAGCTGGAAAAGAAGTATTTGTAGTGCAGACCTTTTTCAGACATATCCTTAATACAAACATCAAACTCACCCCTATGACTTTAGAGAAATCTAATAATGGTTTCTCATGCAATGGAAACATTTTTGTAGATACTTAGACCTTACTGGGGAACTAGCTATCTGTTACAACCAGCAATTCAAATCGAAGCAATGGAGTAATATTTCAAAAATGATTAGAGCAAAACAACTAATCACATGAATGGTATTATTTTGCAAAACATGCAATCCTTGGTAATTTGTGGTTTTTGGACCCTGGTGCTAAAATTGTGCTATGGCTTTAATCAAGCTAATTATGCAAAATTCTCTGAAGGTCACAAAAGGTTCAGGCGGAGGGTTTTTGATGCTCAAATGCAGACCAAACACCCATAGTACATTGTTCTGATCAGACAAGAAACACTGCTTTCTTCAGGCTAATACAGTGTTTGAAGTTCCAGTGTGAAATATCAGCATATCAGCATTTATACCTTACATACCCTTGGACTGCTTTGCACACTGCTGCAAAAATCAAATTATCCCCTCCTGCTCTCGATATGGAAACGAGCCCTCTCTTTCCATCACCATGCCCTCTAAAAACATTACATTATACTTACAGCATTTATTTATTTTTGGCAGCCAGCCAAAATAAAAAAAAATAAATAAAAATAATTAAAAAAAAAATTCCTCTTTCAAAAATACCCCTCCCTGTGAATTGGATTATGTTGTAATCTGTTCTGGATCTGCCCCAGGCCTGCATGCCTTCTGGGGTAAAATGACAACGTTTTGGACAGTCTGCAGGGATGGGTGTGGGGGGTAGACCACCAGGAGATTATGATACAGCCCAGGTTTCTCTCCCACTCCTTAATTTTACAGCCACATGGAAAAAAAAAAAAAAACGGTACACAGTGTGGGCTTTGTCAGTCTGCAAAACACACACGCTCTCCCAGGTTGCTGGTGCTCATGAGGTCACAGTGTGGGACACTATTAAAAGGTTAACAGTGCTGGCACAGGAGTGATACCCAGCCATGCCTGGCATGACCAGCACGAGGTGGGTGCAGAGGGATCTGGGGCAATTTCTACCCCAATATGTGAGGCTGCCAGCCAGGGCATAAACTCCTGGTGCCATACCCTAGTGCCATGGGGCCATGCAGCTGCCAGGACTCCTGCTAGGGTTTGCTGTGGCTTTCCTCCCCCCAGGGCCACTGTTTTGCTGGCACTTGATACTCTCTTTCCCTGTGAACTTCCACTCTCCTTTATTTTTTTCTTCTTCCTGAGTGGCCTCCGTGGTCACTCTTCTCCATCTGACTTTGTGGTGAGCTGGGGAGTGCTGGTGTTCTGGAAACCCGATCGCTCCATCTCTGGCTGCAGTGTAGGGACCAGAATTCTCTTCAACTTAAATTGAGGGTGACTCGATGACAAACTGAAGGGACTTCAGAGAGGGGAAAAAATGATCCAAGGCTTAGATGTGGGCTGAAGGAAAATGAAGGGAATGGGCTTTGCACATATCTTGGCTGAATGATATCTAATTGGGGTATGATAATTCCCCATAAGTCCTCAGAGGATATAAACACTTAAGAGGCAAAGGAATTGATTAGGACCAGAGAAGGGAGTATAAGTGGAATTAATGAGATGAAACAGAGAGCAGGAAAATTTATGCTTTAGAGTAACATTTCCTAATAACGAGATCTTCTACAGCGTGGGGTAGGATTCAAAGGAGAAGAAATGGAAACCCTGTTGCTTAAGTTATTTCAGAGAAGACTGGACAAAACACTCAAGAACACACTGTAGGGAACAATTCCACAGTGACAGGAGGATGGAAAAGATGATCTAATAGTAGCTCTTTCCATTTCTAATTTATATGGTGACCTTATATTGGAAGTTTGCTTGTTTTTTTTTCTGAGATACCAACCAGTCATCAGTAAAAGAAACATGCTAAAAAGTTTCTTCTGGTATTCCATAACAGCCCCATATCTCCCTACTTCCCAAGACCTGTCTGTTACATATATACACAATAGACCTGGTGATTTATAGCAGAAACTTCATCCTCCATTCACCCTGTTTTGCTGAATTACTGCAGGGTCTCTGAACACTGTCTGTCTTGGGTACTGTATGAGCTAAAACATCACAGCACAGCATAGCAAATTCGTTCAGATGATTCAGTATTAATTTCCTGTCTTTGAAATTTGAAAAGTCAAGCCTTCAGTGTCATTTGTAAACTAGTTCTTTTTCCTATTACCTTTTCTTCACATACACAGACAGCTGTGCAGAATAACATTTGGAAAATCTTTGTAAATAGAGCCTTATTAGCAGAAAGGTAGACCAGGAATTACCCAATAACAAGGGGGTGGGGAGGTGGGAAAGAAGTTCTTTGTACAGCAAAAGATACCATAGGAGACAAGGAATTCTTGCTGAAGATACATTTTCTTCTGTACCATTGGTTTTATGATACATTCCATTCCATATTGCATGAGCTGTGTTTT
The DNA here is from genome assembly GCF_036169615.1 of Heliangelus exortis. NCBI lineage: Eukaryota > Metazoa > Chordata > Aves > Apodiformes > Trochilidae > Heliangelus > Heliangelus exortis. The sequence goes on along the minus strand of NC_092423.1, from coordinate 52,752,999 downwards.
TTTTAATTGCTTTACATCATATACATGAGTGATACACTCTCATTTCAATGAGGGAGGGAGGGCAATAAAAGTTCCCTTAAAGTCTAGCCTAATAATTTGAGATGTGAAGTGATAGCACAGATTGCCTAGGGAGGCAGAGGACAGAATTTGAGTTGCAAAAAATGGTGTAGATAAATCCTGTTCTGCTTTAGATAAGTATAGATTGGATGCCTGCTCAAGCTCCTTTTCAGCCCAGTTTTCTGTTTTTTTACAGTATCTTCCATCAGTCTTTCTGCAAAATTTCTAGACATGAATCCGCCCAAATATGTGGACATGCATATAGGTCAGCTAAATCCAAACACTGGCAGAGTCTAAGGTCAGAACAGATGGTTGAGTTTATCTTCTTCAGTGTTTCTGAACATATTTCAAACCATGCTCTCATATTACCACAGAACAGAGTAATGGGCCCTTTTCCCTTGTCTTGACTGTAAAGAAAGGGTAGCTGAAAGCTTGTTGGAGGTCCCAGTGGTCAAAGACAGAACAGAGGCTGTGGTTCAGCCCCTGAATAGAACTGTACAGACCAGCTCCCAGGGCAGAGGGGAGCACAGATGCATGACTTAAGTGTGCTCATAGTGGTATGTGCAGAAAAGACACAAGACATACAAAGAGGGGAACCCAAGGTCTGCCAACTGCCACATGCCAGAGGAATTTCTGGAAAAAGGTGACTGATTTTCACAGACTCATACTAATGCATGCTGATACTGTTCAGAGACTCATGCTGGAATATACCACATCTAATGCTGACTTCATTGGAGCTCTCTGGTCAATGAAAGCAATTTTATGTTGTCTGGTGGTCAGACTGGAAGACAGGAAAGGATTTGATTCAATGCTAGCTGTGCTACTGACTCATGATTTACCCTCCAAGTAAGTCATTTGACCTTTCTGTAGTTCAGTCAATCTGGCTGGAAAATTGTGCAGGAAGAAAGGAAAAGCACTATTCTTACTGAAAACCACAGACGGGACCCGAGCTGAGTTTTCCTAGGGTAAAAAAGAAAGAGACAATATCAAAATGTGAGTCAGGATTGGAACCTCCCTGTCCTTTTCCACTCAGGACACCTGGTAGTATCATCATTATCACAGCAGAAAATCATTTACTTCAAGGCTTACTTCTAGCTCAGAAACCAAAAGGAAATACTCAGTACCTGTGCCAGGTACACTCAGCTCCCGAATAGACTGAAGGACTATCTGAACAGATTTAATAACTTTGGACTTCTCTACATGGATCATATTTAAAGGATATAAATAACCAGAGCAAAAACTGGAACAGAGATGGATTTATATTACTAATATTTTTTTTAAATTTTTCTGATGGGAAAATGGAAAAAAGTAGGGACTTAAAAATACCTTTTTTTTCCTTGTGTTATGCTTTCTGTCAGATTTTGTACTATAGAGACCTAAAGAACATTTTTTGGCAAAATACCAAGCTAAATACAATGTGGTGTAAGTTCCTAATAATGGAAAGAAAGTTGTGGTGGGAAAGTGTCTAGAGCAGATTTTGTAGACAGAAGGTCCCCAAATTGGCTACAAAAACAATTTCTTTTTCAGAATGTCTTCCTCATTTTCAAAATATAAATAGCTTTAATTAAATGCCCAACCCTTTTTATTTTAGTATGAGTAGGAAGTAGAGTTGTAAGAGACTGATTTGGGCCAGTACTGCCATAAAGTGGTGAAAACAATAATGACCTGTGAGGGAAACTGTCATTCAATGGGGGCTGGATTTGTGGTTCTAGATATTTTTTTTTTTTTTTTTTTTTTTTGAGACCTCTACTAGACCCATTAAATAAATAGATTACTCAGGCTGAGAACTAGCTCATCAATGGTACTACTGAAGACAAATCCACCCATACAGCACCCCTCAATGTATTTCTGTACAGTGGGTCTCAAAGGAGTAATTGAATCAAATCCCATGAGCAGTATTTAGTAAAAATGCTGAAGGTGAGTGAAACTGTTGTACTCAGGCACTGTGAATTTTTAGCTCTGAGACAGTCCTTAATGGAAAGAGTCTGCTTCCAGTTTGATATCACATGAAATGCTGATATACCTTGACCTGATGGTAGAAATGTCACTAGAAGTGTGGCTTTAATAGTGTAGCCATCACACTTCTGACTTGCCAGTCACTTATCAAATGGCCTGCAGAAGACCTGCCTTATGAAAAAATAGTTATATATTTTGGTAGATACAAATGTTTTGCTTAGGTCTTCTGAACTTCTTCTCAGAAATCTTAAGTATCTAGCTCTTTCTCACTCTAGGTACAGAGATTATCAGAGATTTTAGGTTAGTTAGAGCCCGTGACTATAATGGCAAGATTGCACAATAGGCATTTTAGTGGGGAAGTGCTGGAACATGAAGATGGGTTTTCTCCATCAGGAGTTTTATTATAAAACATGGTACAGATAGGAACATTTTTATGAGTCCCACTTCTCCATCAGTATCGTGAGAAGAAATGAAGTCTCGCAACTTGATTTTCAGTTAGGTGGTAAAATATGATTTGAGAGGCTCCTTGTGGGCTCCTGTGAATTAATCACTATAATTGAACTATGCAATGAATAGAGGATGTAATGAACAATAGAGGCCTGGCAAGATTTCACAGTAAACAAATCTGAACTGAAACTTTAGATTTCTTTGAACTCAGATATGACCTTGATTTAAGCTGGATTTACATCCAGAAATTATTCTCCTGGTTTGTACACACAGTCAGAACCGCACTGCTAGACAAGAAACACTGCAAACTCTGATGCTCTGAAACAGAGCCATGCATCTGTATCACCTGGTAAGTTAAAAATATTTGGAAGTAGAGTTTGATAGAAGCTGTCAACATTGTAGGCATGTGTCATCTGTTAGAGTTCAGAATAATTTCAGGTTTGCTCTCAATCTGTGCAGACACATCATTTTTAAATTTCCCTTCTGTTACTTCTTGTGTGTAGGAGACAACTATTTCCCTAATGGCCATTTTTTTTCTCATATGATACAAGCTGGAGGGGAATATCGTCTCTTTCTCACATGATTTCATCTTGTTAATAAATCAACTTTGTACATTCAGATCATAATGGCATTGTAACTTCAAGGAATTAACAATGTGGTCATGAAGTACAAGTGCAACATGACCACACTACAGGAACAACATTCCTGTAGTAACCCCAAGTTTTCTTCTTTCAACCTCACTTTTACAGTAACACTGCATAAATTACCTTACATTGCAACAAGCAAAAGCAACTGAGCCAAGTCCAAAGGGACAGATGCAACAAACCACTTTTCTTTTTCCCATGTGTTGAGCTGGTCAAATGCAAGCCAGCTGCACACTAGAAGCAATAGATGCCGGGCAATTATGTGTGAGCTAAGTATGCCCTGATTACTTCATGGCCATCCAGCTTTAAAATAAAAAGAGCAAATAAATGTACTTGCACATTTGAAGATTTAGCTTTACTTTCATCTTGAAGGCCAAGTATTTAAATGAAGAATTTTCCTTTGAAAGATGAAACAACCAGATTAACTTTCAATTTAGCCCAGATACACTAGTATTAGTGCTGGCAAAAACACAGGGCAAAATGGCCCGTGGTATGCCAAATCTGGTGCTTTGTCACCATGACCCTACACTTCTTACACGACAGTGTAGTGTTTGTTGTTCTCATAATCTACAGAAGACTGGAAGTGTTGAGACTGTTGCTGGTTTCCTGTTTTTCCTGTTCTCCTCAAGAAAACATTCCTACCTCTTACCAAGGAAGGATAAGGCAAGTGTTTCTAGGAAATTTTATTTCCCAATTCCCTTTTGTCCTGGAGCTCATCAAGATCCTTTATAGTTTCTCTTTTGTTTGAATTATGTATTGATGCATCAAGATGTCAGATAATTTTTCTAAGTCATCTTTCCAGGAGTCTGGTGTGACCATGCATGAAGTCATGCTCTAGACCCACAGTGCTCAGAAAGCATTTATTTAAAGGTCCTGCTCTTACAGTGAGCAAAAGAAATGACCAAACACAGCAGGTAGAAGGGTAGAAGTAGGCTGATATGAAATTGTGTACTGAATGCACATACATCTAGTAGTTTATGAGAGTCTAGTTTCTAATATTTGAAAATATTTATACAACTATCTTGGGCTTTCTAGAAAAACACTGATTCTCTTGGTAAATTCAGCAGATAAATTAACCATTTCATTAAAAATATAATGAATGATGGTCAGTTTTTCAGATTAGAAGGCCAGTTTGTTCAATCAGTGTCAAACAACATCAAACAGCATTGGTATGCTAACAATGTCATCTCACAATCTGGTAGAATTGGAGTGCAATGCTGCTTCTGACTGGAAACTGCAGTGGTGAAGTTCCTGTTTTTTCTTATTTGAAATAAAGCATCCATTTCATGCTAGAGTATTTATAAGGTAATGGATCATTATCCTAAAATTGATCTAGCATTTAACATAGCCCTTACTTCAGCTCACATTGTTTTAATTGAAGAATTTTGCATTTGGAAAGTGAAAGGAAACAATTTCATGGTAGGTTTTCTTTTTATGCCTCTTTCTTTTTCTTGTTTAATAATTTGAAAACTGCTGCCAGCTCTGGAATGTGAGAAGTGTTCCCACATGTGGGGGTATGATATGGTGGAGGACCAAGAAATACACTTTGGAACCAAATATACCTTTTTGTTTTTGAGACACTGCCATAAGCCTTGCTTTCTCTGCCACCAGTGCCACAGCTAAATTTCTGAGCACTTTAAAGGCAGGCAAACACCTGAGAATTCTGCTGGAAAAGAAGTTTCTACCTTTGTCCCAGTCCTGCTAAAAAAACCCAACACCTCTCCCTCATCTCAAACAGTACTATTTGAACTATAAGTTGTTACTCTAATATCCATACACTTAGTGATGGACATTTTTCCTAAATTGTATCAGTTCTGCATTTCCAGAAGGTTCACAAAACCCAAACCAAACCAAAGCTTTAAGAATTGTGTCTAATTTTTGTTACTATAAACGAAGGTATCCTCTACCATCCAACTCTTCTCAGACTTTCCTCAAATTGGATAAATACTCGCCAAAACTATTGCCTCAGTAAAAAAGGAGCAATCAGATTAAATCCTGATATTGAAGGGAAGTAATCTTCTGCATGACCTTGAAGGCTAAACATAAGCAGAATAGAAAAGGGAGATTCCTGTTTTTCTACACAAACCCTTTAAGTATTCTTGGAAGGTCATAGGCAAACCGACTGAAAGTCGGATTGCTTCTTGTCACAATATCAAAACAGTGGTATTTTCAGTGACTTATTTATTTCTTAAAAATCCCCAGAGTAGTAAACTAAACTACTACTACTAAAGTAGTACCAGTAGTACCAGAGAACCCCACGGGAGCTTTACAGGTAAACAGAGAAGATTTCCAATAAGATTTTGAAAAAAATTGAAACCAAAAATTTAAAACAGCAGTCCAGGTGGCACATCCAAAAGGTACAGCATAACCTATTGATATAGATGTGGGTTAGTCTCACTTATGAATAGTATCAAGCTTGTGCCCATGCAAGATTTGTCGTGCAATGCTATGTCCCCCTTCCACTCTGACCAGGCAATGTGGAATCAAAATTAATCAGTAAATTACTTTAACCTCACTAGGGTTTCTCATTAATTTGTGGCTTCTTGTTTCCCACATCCCCATCAATGCATAAAACTTCCCTTTTTACAGACTGTTCACTGTTTAGATGATAAACAAACTCCCAGCATTACCCTTCTGGACTTGTATTGCTCAAGCATGAGAGCTTCAGTACATCCCACTTCCTTACCAGCCCCTTGAAACCTCCTTGATGACAGTGCTTGGTGACCACAACAGGCATTGAGTACTAATATTGCAGTACAGAGAAATTCCCCCCACCAATGAAGCATAACATTCAGTTTCTCCAGCTGTTCTTCTCATTCCTGGAAACCTGTTGGAAAAAGCCACTGTGGAGGTAAATGGACTATCTTGACACAGCAGCATCACCCACATCTCAAAGGAATTGACCGAAGAGAATGGGGCTCTTGCCCCGAGACTGGCAGCTCCTTTTGTTGCACTGCTGGGATAGAAAAACGCTTTAAAGTGTGTGTATTACTTGGAAATCCACCAGAGAAGGACATTCCTCTGGAGGTTTAGCTAGGACAATTGACTCCTTGCAAGATGCTGGCATGAAGGGTGTGCCTGCAAGAAAATGCTGACCCTTGCCCTGTTGTCCCTCATTCCCTGCACTGCTATGAATCCACAAAATGCTGGTTTGCATCTGACAGGTACAGCCCTTCTCAAAGTAGCACCCTGCACCCCAAAGCACATCAATGAACCCAGTCTACCTACTATCCATTTCTCCCACTGGCATGGGAATGTCAGTGGAGAGGGTTCTTTTTTTCTTTTTTTTTCCTCCTTCCTTCCTTCCTTCCTTCCTTCCTTCCTTCCTTCCTTCCTTCCTTCCTTCCTTCCTTCCTTCCTTCCTTCCTTCCTTCCTTCCTTCCTTCCTTCCTTCCTTCCTTCCTTCCTTCCTTCCTTCCTTCCTTCCTTCCTTCCTTCCTTCCTTCCTTCCTTCCTTCCTTCCTTCCTTCCTTCCTTCCTTCCTTCCTTCCTTCCTTCCTTCCTTCCTTCCTTCCTTCCTTCCTTCCTTCCTTCCTTCCTTCCTTCCTTCCTTCCTTCCTTCCTTCCTTCCTTCCTTCCTTCCTTCCTTCCTTCCTTCCTTCCTTCCTTCCTTCCTTCCTCCCTCCCTTCCTCCCTCCCTCCCTCCCTCCCTCCCTCCCTCCCTCCCTCCCTCCCTCCCTCCCTCCCTCCCTCCCTCCCTCCCTCCCTCCCTCCCTCCCTCCCTCCCTTCCTTCCTTCCTTCCTTCCTTCCTTCCTTCCTTCCTTCCTTCCTTCCTTCCTTCCTTCCTTCCTTCCTTCCTTCCTTCCTTCCTTCCTTCCTTCCTTCCTTCCTTCCTTCCTTCCTTCCTTCCTTCCTTCCTTCCTTCCTTCCTTCCTTCCTTCCTTCCTTCCTTCCTTCCTTCCTTCCTCCCTCCCTCCCTCCCTCCCTCCCTCCCTCCCTCCCTCCCTCCCTCCTTCCCTCCCTCCCTCCCTCCCTCCCTCCCTCCCTCCCTCCCTCCCTCCCTCCCTTCCTCCCTCCCTCCCTCCCTCCCTCTGTAAACTTCTTAGCCTGCAGCCTCAGAAATCAGACTTCCAGCCTGACTTAAGATAGGTCACTTCAGTGACTGTTTGCCATGGAAAATGTACTCCACTAAGCCAGCTTTCTATGAGGACTTGCTAGAGATAAACCCTACTGAGCTACATATGAGTGGCAGGAATGTCTCTCTTAGAACAGTCCTGGCTATCCAATAAACTTTATAAGCTCATAGGTCTTTTAGCAGTGTCCTTCCAGAATTACTTCTGTGAATCAACTGACAAGGGTCAGGAGAAAAAAAATCTACCAGTAATTTAAATCACACTTACCATTTTACTCAAACGTGGTATTCAAGTTATCAACAAAATTGGAGGGTTTTATATTGCATTCACAATTTACCAAGTTAAGTTGTATGTTGCTCCCAGTTAATTAACTAAACAGTAAGAGCCAGGACCCAGTCTCAGATCCAGGGATACCATCTGTCACAACCTGGCTTACCCCCATCATGTAGGGTCACCAGCCTTCTGTGAGTGGGCTCAATCCATGGGGTCCAACCTGCTTCAAAACTAAAAATTTCTGAGGCAAATGCCCCCTCCTTGCACCCCCTGTGGCCCTGGACGTCTTCTGTCCCTTTTCCAGGGATGAGAAACCCTGCAGGGCAGCCACCCTCTGTGTGCTGCCCAGAGCTCATACACACTTCTGGGAAACTCACCTGGGGCTTCAGGGGAGCATTTCCACACTTCCAGTTTAAGGCCCCACTAGGACAACATGATGGGAAAGCAGGGAGCAAAGTCTAAGCGGAAGAATGTCTGAACCACAGACATGGTACTCTTAAAAGGAACTGAAAATCATAGACATCTGAAAAAGGCCAAGTTCTGGCTGAGTCACTCCTCGGAGTGCAATTTAGCATCATGATGGCTTCTTGCAGTTAGTGCCTAGGAAGGCCTCTGAGCATATTTCAGAGGCAAAGCCATGCTAGCAAGCTGCCTTGATGATGATCTAGATACATGTTCAAGAAGATGCAAAATAAATCATGCTGACCCAAATACACACTCGGTGTTCTAGGAGAAGGTCCCCTGCTGGGGTGCTGCTGTGGAGTGTAATGTCAGAGAGCAGGAAATCACTGTGAGTAAGTATTCCTCTTCAAAACTGCACAGCAACGTGCACACAATGCATTGCCTACAGATTGGCAGAGTGAAGCCCTGGCATTACAGAGCTTGATTTTGCTGGCTTCAGAGTTTCAGTCGCAGGCTACAAATGATACAAGGGTATGCCTACAGATGGATGTGTTTTCTGGATTGCACTCAGGGCACTTAGTACCTTATAAGATCAGCATGTGGATCCCTATGCTGGTTTTGACATCATCTGAACTATTGCATTTATTTCTGAAACCAGTTAACTACCTGGAAGTGTTCTAGACAAAAAAAATAATGAAATTATCAAGAGACTTGAATGAATGATTTGTGATGAGAAATTAAAAGCAAGCTTCTCACCTACCCACAGAAGAATATGTTCTACAGAGAAAAGTAGTTAACTGCCTTTTAAGCTGTGCTGAATTTAAACATAAATGCATACATTACATAATGGGAATGATGCTGAACTGGACATTAGAAGTATTACACAATGAAACTTAATGTCTGCTTTTACCATGTCAATTAAATGCACAATCCTTATGTGTAATCACCCAAACAATAATTACAGGTGTACATGTATGGGTATAGGCACATGTGCGTGTATGTGTTTTTAGTAATAATTATGAAATATGAAAACAGTGAATATTTGACAATAAAAGATAGATTAAAAATAATTATGGACTTCAGATGTCTCCACTCTTTAGTGCCAAATTTTGTTCACTGCAATAGCACCTAGACTTCTGAAGTTGACTTGCTTGTCATTAAAAATAGACCCTTTTTAGTGTCTGAAGTTCAGCACCTCAAGAACAAAGTTGGAAATGTTAGACAAAGGACCAGATGTGTGAATTATCTGATTTCCATTGATGTAAATAGAAGTTAAATGCCTAAAGAGGGAATGATGTGCCTCTTTTTTTACAGCCTTGTGTTTTAATGGATTCAGCAGAGACTTAAAACTTGCGCCAACAATTTAGAGCTTAGAGACTTTTTTCAACCAAAATCTGCAACAACCAATGAATAAATAAAGACTCTATTGTCATTCAGCATGATACATTTTTTTTCCTCAGTATCCTTTTAGATTTTCTAAAAGTGGTTTAAGCTATAGGACGTTTCTTTCGTCTGTGACCCAGGGTAAAGCTGGGTGTGCTTTGTCATGTTTTAATTAAGGCAAGGTGGGGACTGTTCTGACAGGCACAGTACGGTGGAGGGAAAGGGCTGAAGAGAAAATGTTCATGTGGATCCTTGCTTGGTTTAGACAAGATTTTCTTCCAAGGCCAGAATGAAACTCAGATCAAAATTTAGACTATTTTTCAGCAGCCCATTGTGGATTTAAATGTGTGTCTTGTTGCAATTTTCCCTTTGGTTGGTCCAGAAGGTCACTTGGACCACTTCCTTCTCTTCTTAAGAATACCAATTTTTTTTCATCCTTTTGAGGATCTGAGAAAAAAATCCCATGGGTTTTGAAGGCTGAAATGAAGCAGAAACCTTTTGCTGCTGGCTGCAATGCAAGTACATAAAGATGGCCCAAAGCCCAAGCCATGCATTTTTTTTGTCTTTGGGACCTTAACAATTTGAAAAACCTAGACATTCTTGCAGCTCATTTGTTTGGTAATCCCTCTGCTTCAACAACAGAACCAAAAGGGGATGTGTCTCATTTCCCAACCAGCACTACCTCTGGCAGCTGAAGACAAATTAGTGCCCACCATGTTGGCCAGCATGCCAGGCATGTGAAGAAAGGTGATGCCAACTCAGTGCATGCAACAGCCATGCCCTTGTCCCTCAAGATTTTCTCTAATAAAGTAGGGTAGAACAAATTTCTAATTCTAAATTTACCAGCAATCTACAGTTTTCTGCCAGCTGGGAAAGAAGGGTCAGGAAAACCTTTATATGTATAGAAATAGCCATTGCATTTGATTTATTTTTTTTTTCCAAAGCAGAAGCATGTTTCTATTTCTCTGAAAACATCCTGTTCAGATTTGAGATTTTATGTGGTTAGTTTCTGTTCATTATTATCTGTCTCAAAGCAGTCAGAATGGGAATAACTTCTGATGGCTGACCAATAAGGAAAATAAAACAAATGAGAAGAGATGTATGTGGAGTCCTTGAACAGTGTGGTTGATGTTATGATCTTTATTTGAAATGGGATAGGATATGGAGGGTCTACCAGCACTTCTGAGAAAATAAGTTAGATAACCTGGGATCTGTAGTACATTTGCAGAGCAAATAGATCTATGTGTCCTTTTTTGACTGTTGCTCGTTTCTGCACAATTTGAAATGTGTGTCGTTAAATAATCTGGGTAACCTTACATTCTAGGTGTTATACATGATGTGCTCTGTGCCTTTTCTTGAATCTATCATCCAGATTTTTAATCAGATCTACAGCACAACAGCAATTACTTGACTTCTTCTTTCTACATGTGCATTTCAAGGGATCCTCAACGTCTACTTTCGCAAAAAGTTCTGAATACACATCTAGAGTTCAGTGTTTCTAAAGTGGAAACAGCAGGGCATAGCAGAATATGTTCACTTTTGTTTCTGCCTCAGTAATAGCAAATTTTTTGTTCTTCATCTTATTCAGAGCCCCATCTCACTCCACATTGTGGACCATTACCACAAGAAGAACCCTGAACGAGTTATGTTGCGTTGCCTTTTAGCTTTCATACACATAAATCAACCTGAGATCATAAAACACAACCTGTAATAACAATCACCAATATTTAATAAATTTCTGACTAGTTTGAAAACCTGTTCAAATACTTTGTACCACCCACAAAAACATTTGTAATAAATCGCAAGGCAATAAAAATCACATAACACATAATTACTGGCATTATTGTAAATTTCACTTCTTTTTTTGGGGAGGGAGGAGCTGTGTAGAGAGAGGAAGAGGCTGGGTTTGAGGAAAAAAAAGGAACTTTTCAGTTGCATTTCCTGAGCTAATTTGCTATATGATTTTTTTTAATACATTTTAAGCAGTGCTAAATATAGAAAAGGGTTTTTTGAACAACTTATGAGTTCTGTTTCAGAACGAGTCACTGCTGACCTGTAGGATTCTCTTAATAGGGGATTTACAGCAGAAGAATCAAAACCTATTTCCATTTAAATCAATGGCAAAATCCCACTGACTTTAGTAGAGGGTTGACCTGTCGGACATATTAGAACCAGGGATGGAAAAGCTTAGAAAGGCGTTGTTTCTTTTTTAATATATCTGCAAGGTCTCTTCCAGTTCAATATCCATAGCTTTCAGCGTATTTTATCTTTCTCCTAGTTTGCACAGAGGAATAAGGTGCAAATGTGTAAATGGCTTAAGTACATACAAACATTAAATACATGTTTACACTGAATATGTTTGGGCTAATGTAAGCCTCTCCCTCTTATCTGACTCGTGATGAAGTCACAATACTTGTGCATTAGTTCATTTTACCAAGAAGTGGGGTACTGTAGTGATATTTTGTTTGTGGTTTTAAAAAGAGAAAGGAAAGCCAGTCTATCAAGCAAAGAAGAGACCAGAAGATGTTACTCCCACACCCCAAAAAAAGAGAACACCAGTTTTCAGGTGAAAATATAAGCTTTTGTTCTTAAAATAAGGACTGAGCTGACTAGAATGTAACAGTTCCAAAACACCAAAACTGACTTAGAAGCATAGTTTTTTTCTTTTTCCTTAAAATACCTAGCAAGCTTAATACCCATGGAAAGTTCCAGTAACTTACAAACTTGCATACATCTTGGAGGACTCTGAGTTTTTGAATATGTTACATGTGAGTAATTAGACATTTGAAATAAATTACCTTTCACTTTGAAAAAAATATATTTTATGAACTTTACTTACAATCCAGACTCACTCCTTTTCAAAAATTGATTTATTCCTAGATAGATTACTTAATAAATATTACTTGCTGAAGATATTACAAAATTAAAGGCATTCATTTTTGCAAGGAACTCAATCTCATCAAAGGTACAGTATAGAAGAGATTCAAAATACTTTAAGGACTTACAGACAGACACTGTTAGAACTGGTGCCTAGGAGCTGGATACAACTGTACCTTTCAGATGCAAAAGCTGCAAAGCAGGACTTAGTGCTTCTAGAAATATTATCCCTATCTCTGCCCTAGATACTGTTTTGCTGAGGGAATTCTGTGATTTAAGCAAACCAGAGTAGATCATGTTTCATGTTATAAGTCTGTATAATGTACTTGATATATATAAAATTTTTACTGTCTTAAAAACCTGACCTTTAGTAGTTGAACTAATTTAAATTGGTCAAAAAGCTCTTAGAAAAAGCTGGGTCCCTTCTGCAGTGGCAGAACAGGAGAAGCTAAAAATTCCTTCTCTTCTTTCCCTGGGATGCACACACACACACAGACACACACACATAAATCTGGGATGTTTCTATAGCTTTATCTTGCAGGGCCTTGTCACTGTGCAAATTCTGTTACTAGAAGAGTCTGAGAAGGAGGTGCCTGTACTTAGAGGAGTGGGTAAAAATTGCTCACAGTCCCCACCCCAAATATTAGTCTTACCTCTGAATTCACACAGTGCATGCAGCCCCTGGGGTGTGGTGATGCTACCAAGTCAAAGAAAAAAAAATTCAAGGAGTAAATACCAGGTACTGAATCTTGTCTTGAATTTCTTTGTCCCTGGCAGATATCCCAGGATCTCTATGGTTCTCAGAAAGACTTCCACTTGCTTTAGAGAGTAAACTGACAGCTCATTTGAAGGGAAGCAAACCGTCTTTGCTTCCCTAAAAAAGGATTAAAAAGAACTCAGCATGTGGAACTGTGCAGTTTCCTACCTCCTTCTTTTTCCCAACTGGTTTATTTTCATCTTTAAACAAATTCTTTTAAAAAGTCAGCTAAAAAAGGTGAAGCATACAATCAGAAAAACATTTATTTCATTACTGCTGAAATGCTTTTCCTGTGTCTAAGTTAAAGCCCTGCAGGTGAAAATGTAAGAAAAACAATTTGGGGCATTTTCACAGGCAGTCACAAGATCAAGTAAGACAAATTGTGGACTAAGGGAGGACCTGCCTCTGCCAACAGCAGCAGCTGAGTTAGAAAGTTACATTCTTCCACCGAGTACTTTTCCCATTGTTAACATGTGTACCAAGGCATTCGGGGATGATATGCATGCATTGCACACAGACAGTCACGGGATTAAACAGAGACACTCACTGAATAAATTAGCCTCAGTATTAATCTCACAAACTTTCCAGTCCTGCTGTCAAACCAGAGCCTCTTCTAGTTTACAAATACTACAAGGAGTAGAGGATGGCATGGAAATATATTGTAAATACTGGCCTCAGCATCAGGATTACATTCATCTTCTAACAATGAGTGTTGTATGCATACACAGGACATTACTTGTAGATCATCTGGGATCACCAACGAGCAAGCAGTGGGTTGACAGTGTGGTTGAAGCAAAGAAAAAAAATCTGCTGAATGGTATTAATAAAAGCATGGAACCAAATTTTTAACAGAATGAGATGGAGGAAGCAAACCAGAATTTAGTGTACACTTGAGATGCAAGATTAATGATCCCATAGCAAAAACACTGAGCCCAAATGTCGAAGCTTGTAAAGGCTTATTTAGACACCTCAACAAAAATGGCCTAATCTGCTCTGTTGCTGAGCATCTGCTCTTTCCAGTGAAATCAGTGGGTTTAAGAAACACAGGTTTGAATTTTTGAATATGAAATAGAATAACAGATGAGGAGAGCAAAAGCTGTGTCAGCAGATGCACTAGTCTTTGCCATAGTGGTGTCCTGCAGATGTTAGAGAGACGAAAGCAATTTTCCACGGTAGATGATACATTCAATATATATACAATTAAAGTAATGGAAAACAAAATGCAAAATGGGGTCACACTAATCTGCTCTTTTGAAGATGTTTTTTCCATAGAAAGAAGCAGCTGAATGCAACTGTCGTTCAGTTACATCAAAACAACAGAACATGTGCGAGCGAGGGAATCCTGGCACATTAATTGGCAGTGTGGCTGGTAATGTGCTGTGTGCTGGACACTGATGACTCTCTCTCCACTCCCCATCTCCCTCTGCCTACTCCCCACATCCTCTTCTTTTTTCCTTCTTAATAAGAAAAGTAAACTCAAGAGAAGGCTTCCATAAAACAAATAGGCATTGTTCCCTGGACGGTAGATACGTGGGATGTACGCAACAGATTTTGTTTCATTGGGTATGGGAAGATGAACAAGTCACTGCAGGGTAAGCCAGAGCACACAAGCTGCTCTATGGTAATAATCCTTATGCACCCTGCAGGACACTGCAGTAAATGCAAAATACTTCACCTCTCAAAGGACTTGGATGCTTAAAGACACTCCATCTCCATGTGTCTAACCCATACTGAAATCCATGGGAATCTGGCACATGAGTGCTTTTGTAAACGTTGCTAGATGTCCACCTGCAACTTTATGTACCTAAATTCCTTTGAAAAACCTGACCTTGGATCTCAGGCAGGTAATGAACCGTTTTCATACTCATTTCATTTGATGCATGTAGCTCATGTAGGCCATTAGGAGAACTATTAACTTGCTCTCCGCTGCGTGAGTTTCTGGTCCTTATGGCCTCTGCTGCTGTGGGAAAAGGAGGCAGCTCCTGAGGTGGGTGGAAGGTATCAGCATCCTATTGCATTTGGCAATCTGGCTCCTCCACATCCACCTGCGTCCAGTTTTTCTGCCAAACTTACAAGCCCTATTTTTTTCCTGGTCCAGTTACGTCTCCCAAAGTGCAGGTGGACGGGTATTATAGTAGACTGGAATTTCCTCAAGTTCAGCTCTGAAATAAATATGCTCCAATTGTACCTAAAAGGGCCTGATTTTCAATGCTGAGCAACTCTGGCTGAGGTCAGGGGACTGAAAGTCTGTCCAAAAGAAAGCCTGAGATATGAACCTCTGAGTGAGGTGTGCCCATTCAACCCTCCTCCTTCCATAGCAAGAGCACTGCTATATGGGAATTAGGGATCTGTGATTCTCTGTAGGGTCAGCTCTTTGCTAAGGCTTCCTCAAGCTCTTTTCCCCACTGGTGCTGCCTGTAAGCCTCCCCTTTTGATCAGTGAGAAATATGTGGTGAAAATACAGACACATCAGCCCAAATGAGATGACTGGCATATGCTGCTTTCCAGAAGCAATTAAGGGAATTCTCATAAGCAGTATTACAAGCTAAGGGTCTTTGTCCAGGAATAACAAATTAGGAGAGCAGTGTGATGGCACAAGAGGATTAGGAAGTCTGAAATCAGTGTATTTCTTACCGCAAATATATACTGATGTGCTGTCATACATAATAATAATATGATAAAAATTGTAAATGTTGCATAAATGAAAGGCTTGGTAGGTATTAAAGCACCTAATGCTTATCATTTCCCTTTTCAACTAGAGCCATGAAACCTTGAAAGATGTGGGCTTAAAATTTTTTTTTTAGTTTGTGCTTTTGCAGGATTACTTATTAAGTTTGTATTCGTCTCTATGCATTTAAACTTCATTATCTACAGTTTCAGATTAAATATGTACAAACGAACAAAACCAGCAGCAACAAAAACGGTGGCTGGAAAGGTACTAAGCCCACTGAAATCGTGAACTTTGCAATGAGTATCCTTTAATTTCTCCTTTAAAAATATGAACTAAGCCTGTACTGTTCTATGCAAACCAAGAAACAGTGATGCAAAGGAGTATTGTGTAGGTTATTTAAGCCTAAGCCTTACTGCCAAATGCACCCATGGTCACAAAAAGCTTAATTTAATTTGATGGGTTGAGAAACCTGAGTATGAGGAGATAGCAGCTAGTTAAGGGCCTTACAACCTTGTTACCAGAGGAATTTTCTCTCTAAGCAGTTTGGCACAGATAAGGAAAAAAAGCCTCCTGCCTCCCATCTCTTAAGCCTGCACTTTAGCCACACAGCCCTTGCCTCCCTGTCTATGTGAAAGCTGGAAGACCACAGCGTCTGGCAAAATATTTAATGATAATAATACTAAAACATTTCCCACTGACTGAGGGAACTACATAAGTAACACACAGTGTGTGTAGGCCCCTGTCCAGGAATAATAAACTATAGGTTTCAGTCTGATGGTGAAAAAGAGCTCAGATAGCAGTGAAACAAATACATTTATCCTTATAAGACTGAAAGATAGCTGTGCTGGGCCAAATATTAAGTGATAATTACTAGGGATAAGCAAACCCTATGGAGCTGGAGGTTTTGTAAGCAGCTCAGGCTTTTAATATGTTTTAGAGTTAAAGTTTTGTAAAATCCCAGGCTTAGGGGAAAAAAAAAAATTAAACTTGGTGCAAGTCAGAGAACTCATAACTCTCCTTTTTTTTTTGTTCCTACTCCACTGCTTCTGTTGGAAAAATGGCAAAGGGGATGTAGGTCCCACAAGAAGGAGAACAAAAATATTGGTTTTCTTCTCCAGCCTCTAAATCTTGCTCACCTTGCAGGACACTGAGGCTGACACACTGCCTCTCACACATGCAAGAAGCTCACAGGGAGTGCTTTTCCCTCAGCTGAGCAGGGAGAATGGCCAGCAAATGTAAATGTTTTCAAGTCCCTCTCAGGTTTTATTACACCCATAATGATAGCTGGTGTTTCTTTCTCAAGGTCTCAGCTGCTGCAACTGGCTAATTACCTAGGAATATTTAAATTCTTTTAAGAAAAAGACAGAAAGGATCAAGTAAGTAAAACAAAATCCAAGTGCCACATCTTCTGAAAGAAGCTGTCCTGAATTGTGATTTCTCCACTTGAGTGGTTTGCACTGCTGATTGTACCTCACATCTGCAGGAAATTAGGATGCTACCTATAAGACCATCAGCAAAGCGGCCTCTAAGCTGTTGCTCAGCTTTCTGAGTCCCAAGTAGAAAAAAAAAAAAAAATTAAGAGCAGGAGCACAGAAGTTGCACTGGCAGCAGCTGGGAGTAGGGAGTTACTGCTTTCCGGAGATGTCCAGCTGTTTCAGAAGATACCTCTGTTGTGCCAGCTGCTTTGTCCCCACCCACAGTTACCTAGCTTCACCTCTGCTAATCTGAGGCCACAGCTGCAACCCCCTCTTGCTATTGCCCCAGCTTTATTGCATAGTGGCAAGAGCCAAAGTATAGGGGCAAATGATCTGTACAGTTATTGCAAATGTACATATTTGAAGAAGTAATTTGGACAGCTGCAAAAAATAAGTCATGTGGGGAGCTATGCAGGTCTTTCTCCTTCCAAAATCTCCTCTGGTCATCTGCTGTGACAAAAAGCAGCTGGGTTCTGAATGCTTTGCTCTTCATCTGGTCAGAGAGAAGGAAATGAAAGAAAACCAAGCTTAACCTGCTGCATACAAGACTGCCACCCATTCTGAAGTCAATCATCAGAAGAGGCGCAAAGGTGAGGTGCCATAAGACAGCAGAATTCAAGGTACATGCCACCATAAATAAATGCAGACTGATTTAAACCCCTGGTTTTAAAGGATGCTGCTTCCCCAGTGAATCCAGTAAGGAAGTTTCATACTACTGTCATGGCCAGGAACATTTTGCCCAAAGCTGCAGCTCAGTGTTTTGGCATCCACACTACTTTCAGAAGTAAACATCCTCCATCTACCCTGTATGAAGTTTATATTCCTGCACAACAGCAGCAGCAGCAGTAGCAGACAGGACTTGGGCATAATTCTTTTACTCAAATTCTCCTACTTGCACTGCTCTTCCTCTGTTCTAGATTCCACAAACCCAAAAAGGAAACAAATAGGAGTTAGTGGCTCCCCAAAACTGAATGCAGATGTATGTAGCAACAGCCTTGCTATAGAAAGGACAAGTTGCCATTACTTGTCTCATTCAGAAATGAATAAACACAAGAACAATTATGTCTGCAGAAGAACCACTTCCTGGGAGAATAGAAAGAATGAGAGAGCTTTCCAGAAGTCATGGGGTGCAGTTTTAAGAAGTGGGATCTACTGGTAATATGGGATTTTCCCCTTCTTTGTAACTCAGACAGGGGGAGGAGTGTCTGGACACAGCTAGGAACTCATACATTGTTGATTCAGGAGTTCCTTCTCTTCACAGCAGCATAAATTGGCATTTTGCCCCCATTTAAGAGGAAAACAAATCTAATTCTTTTGGAGTTCTGTTCCTCATTTCAAAAGTGTGTGAGTGGGTTTGAAATAAAACAAAATATGTCCACCTCTTCTCTAGTAATGTCGAATCACTGGAACTGATTGGAGTAAGGAGTGATCAGAGGGCACACTGCATGAACCCTGCACAGATTGCATGAAACAAACCTCTCTCTCTGTAAAACAGTGCAGCTCAGGCACCAGTGAGTTGAACATAACCCCCTGAGGGAAACAACAGGCTACATGCATCACTACAGTATTGCAGTTTTCAAAGCGAACTGAAGGATGAAATTAATGTATTTATCAGACCGTATTTTCTGGAGCCTGCCAGTCTGAATTCTACTTGAACTGGTACAAACTGGGGGGTAGGGGTATTTGAATCAATGATCTGATGCCAGGAGAAATGAAATTCAAGTCCAGAACAGACTCTAGAAATAAACCCCCTCCACCACTTCCACACTGTTCAGTTTTCTTCTCCCTCTACCCTTCCCTCTTGCCACAAGCTGAATCACATAAATCATATGGATGGTATCTTGACACTGGAAAAAACAGCTGAAAATGTCTTCAGCTGAGCTGGGTTAACCATGGAAACATAGCTGTATAAGCCAGACAACAAACAAGGGATCTGTACACAAAATTCTCCTATCTGAGGTCTTAACACCATCTGAAAAGGGTGTAAACCATACCAATAACTGTGTAGTTTGCTTCAGTCTTTCTTTAGAGATGTAGCAATGTGCATGGAGCTAGAGAAGAAAATCTGGAGGAGGCAGCAGTCTGTTTGCATTATGTAGTCATAGAGCTAGCTGGAGTTTACTTGCAGCATCTGTGAAGAGGCTTCTGCTAATAAAGAGCCTCTTTAATTGAAGGATAATGATGAAATCCTGCCATTTTATTACCTAGGATAGAAGTGATATGGGAATGACTCTCACACTGAAGAAGGGTGTATGTTTAAGAAGAGAGTAAGGCAACATTTATGGAGAGAAGCAGTATGACTCACTCCACAAGAAAGCTGGATTTATAGACAAGTAGAATTGCACAATCATTGAAACAGGTCAAAGGAAAAATGGATGCAAAATACAGAACTGACTGTAAGGATTACCAAAGCAAAGATTTGTTCTCATCTTATTCTCCATTCTTTGACTGGGAATACAGTAATAATAGATAATTGTATATAATTTTAGGCAGAAAAATACAGTTGATAGGTATTGGGGTTGGGATGGAGGTAGAAAAAGTTTTGCTTTTACCTGGAATCAAGAAGAAGAGTGTGTTTAGTTACGTGAATTACACAATGGAGAACTCTGGTATCTACATGTAATTGCAGAGACAAAAATTATTTTCTAATAAGAAACAGCATTTTTGTAAGACATGTGATTTCAGTTTGCAGGAGAAAATGTCAAGAGAAATATCTCCAACCCTGGGGAAACACATACAAATGTCAACAGCACTGGAGCTGTCCAAGGGAAAAATCAAAACAGTGACAGCCATTAAGTGTGCAGAACAAGTACATAGATGCAAGATAGACAATGACTCAGGACACAGCCAGACTGAAAATCATGGCTCAGTGTACATACTGTGGGAAGAACATGAAAGGCAGAAATTAACATTCTCAGCCACTGAATACAAGTGCAAGGAGTGTAAGAAATCTGTCTCAGCATACAGTCAGTTGAAAAGATTGGAAGAAGGCTGGAGCTGTGAGGTTTACAGAAAGATTGAGGAACCTAGTATTAAGATTGGTGACAGCACTGGGGTTTGAAAAAGAAGAGCTCAGTTTCATTGACAGATCCTCCAACACTCACTGAGCTGGTTGAAAGCACTTTTGGCTTTTGACTTAGAAGATAAGGGGTTAAAAAGCTACAGCATAGCTGATTAAGACTAGGGCAGAGGAGAAGGGTGAGGTGAAAGAAAGCAACACTTGAAGAGAACACCACCAGAAGAGGAAGAGGAAAACATCTGAGGAGAACAGTGCTGGAGCAGAGACCAAGATTGGTGAGGAAGAAGAAGGTGCCTGAAGAGATTTTTTTCTACATCCTGTAGACAGAGCAGCCTGTCCTCTCCAACCCATGGAGGATCACAGTGGAGCAGATCCCAAAGGACCACAGTGGAGCAGTTGTGGACCTGCCATCCATGAAGAATCCTGCTGGAGCATGAAGACCTGTGGAGCAGCCTGTGGAAGATCACAAAGCAGATGTTGTAGACATACAGCCATGAAGGGGACTATTCCTGAAGTTGTCCGTGGCTCTGTGGGCCATCCATGCTGGAACAGTTTGCTCCTGAGGGATTTGATTTTGTGGGAGGGACTCATGGTGGAGGGTTTCATGAAGGACTTTCTCCCATGGGAAGGACCCCATGTTGGAGTAGGGAAAGACTGTGAGGAATCCTTCTCCCTGAAGAGGAAGGAGCAGCAGAGAACAACCTATGACATCCGGATTGTTAACCCCACTCCCTGTCCCTCTGTGTTACTGGAAGGGAGTGGGTAGAGATATTGAGAACAAAGTACTTTAGTCTGGGAAAGAAGAAAGGAGTGGGGCAAAAGTATGTAAGTTCTGGGTTGTGTTTTCTCTTTGCCCTGTTTCGATTAGAGATAAATTAAGTTGATTTTTTCACTGAAGCTGAGTCTGTTTTGCCCATAAGCATAATTAGTAAGTGGAAATCTTACAGCCCTTGTATTGACTCACTTGGTTCTAGGTGGATTTCATCCTCACCATCTTACAGGAGGGGGAGTGAGCAGCCACGTGGTCCTTTGACATTAGCCAAGCTCAAACCCCAAAACCCAAGTACAGGACTTATCACTTGGCAATGTTGAATCTCCTACCACTGGCTTTGGCCATGGGTCCAGCCTGTCCAGGTCCCTGGATGAGATATGGCAGTGAGTGACAGTTTTGCCTGTGACTGTGGCTGGTTTAGATCACTGGATGCACCTGATGAAGAAAGGACAAGCTTGGACATAGGAACATGGGACTGGCCATAGAAGGTCAAACCAATAGTCCCTCTGGCTTTGAGAATGATCAGAGGGAGATGACTACAGTATAAAACAGAGAAAGCCTGACAATACACCCTCAAAATTTATTGAGCAATAAATTTAACTTTCATTATCTTGTCTAGTCTCACTTCACCTTGTGTGCATATAAACAGTGTCCACGTATCATCCAGCAAGGGATTCTGTGCCCCAGTTATATGATCTGAAATGAATTAACTTCCTCAGCATTTTGAAACAAGACTCTTTCTGATTTCATTTGATTGTCCTAGGCTTGTATTAAAAGAGACATTGCTAGGAAAAAGGGTCTCCCATGACAACTTCAGCAGATGAAATGAGGAACTAGCTGGGAAAGACATGAGCATACCTATTGTATGCTCATGGAGCAGCTGAAGCAACTAGGTACATGTGTCTCCCTGTAAAGATCAATCCTGTCAGGCTTTCTACTTATCCAGCCACGTGTATATGGGTACCTTTACTAAACTCTCCCTCCTCACCCCAGCTGCTCACTTGCTGCCTTGCCAGAGCATGGGGTTTCTTGGGGGCACTGTGACATGAAGTAGCAGCACAGCAAACATGTTTCTGGAAAGGGAGTGGGATCAGGAAGAAAGGATCTGCTTCCCTTCTTGAATCTTGGAATTTCAAATAAGCAGGTGAAGGATACAGCCTCAAAATGTGAGTTTGCAATGTAAGATGTAGTATGTTTGCAATGTAAAGTGTCTCAGATTACTTTTACTGCCTTCAGGCTAGGGTTGGGGTCAACTCAAGGATTGCAATTTAGTGCAGTGAAATCTAGAATGAAACATAAACCTGAATCCTGCAGATGTTGATAGAGAGGATGAAGAAAGTAGTTGTTAGTGTGGAGAGAGGATGTGTGATTTATTTCTTCTGTCTAGCCTCTGACTCAGATCAGAATGAATACTTTGGTTAGGACCAGGAAAAGAAAACCATTTGAGTTAGTTCTAATATCAAACCTTGGAATTTCAAATAACTTCTTTTTCAGATGCCTAGTATTTCTAGGACAGGAAGAGAAGAAATCTAAAATGAGGTTTATTTGTGAATCTTCAAAGTCTTGCTATGATAACGACAAAGACCTGTAGTTAGCAGAAAGAATTAGTTCACAATTAAATTGTTGTGTTTTTATCTCAAATGGTTTGTGGTTCTGTTTCAGATCATGGTTAGGACTATCTTCCAGTGCACTGATAGAATTTCTTTCAGAAAAGAAAAAGTAACAATATGGCTCTCAAATCTTACAAGCTGTCTCACAATCATGTGTTCGTTTGACTGAAATGATTTAAGCTTTGTTTCTGTAAGGAGGAAAACCTCCCTTTCAGGGTTTAACCTGAGGGGGAGGAAGTCTCTGAATATTTTTATGTTTGTACCTTGCAAATCATAGCAGGCATGATGAAGGACACAGCTAGCAGGAAAAAATAACTGATGAGTAATTTCAGCACTCAAGAACCTGTCTTTGGGGGCCGAGGTAAGATGGAGGAGAGGAAGTCTAGGACTTCAGGGACTTTTCTTATCCTGGTAACTTGCCAACATGACCAACATGAGGTAAGTAGCCTGCAGGTCAAATAGTTTATGATTAACTTTATGGCTCCCAAGAGTTGTAGGTTGTTTAGTCCTAGTCTATTTGAATCTAGTCATGCCTGATGAGGGATAAGAAATTAATCATAACTTCTTTTCCGCTACTAACTTCATCCCACATCTTCCCCTCTCAGTGGCAGTAAGATTCAGAAACAAATCTAGCTTTACAGCTTTCACATCCTAAACCCCACCTTGAAGTAGAAGCCTGACACTGATGGCAGGAATCACAGCCATTGTATGACTTTTGTCTCTTTTAGGTAATTTATCATCTTCCCTCACTGGAAACTATGAGTTTCAGTAAAAGAGCAAAAGCCATGATTCCTCAGTCCTAAGCCTTGCCTTGACCTGAAGAAAGCACTGCAAATTAAAGTGGGCTTATATGAATCATAAGACACTTCCCTACAACCTTGACACTCATTTGGGGCTTGCAATATTTGGACAAGTGAAATTTCGCTATAGAGTAAGCCACATGATTTCTTGCTTTCTGAAGCTACTTGCAAACCTAAATGAAATTCCAAAATCAGAACAACTCATGGTCAAACTCAAATCAGGTGTCCTTTCGCCTTGCCAGCATAAGGAACTGCTGAGTTTAGTTTAGCATTCAGAGTAGCATGGAATGAGTATTTTACATTGTTATTAACTAGCAGGTCCTATTATAGGAGTGATGATGTGCCACTAGAGATGGTACAAGAAGGGTTTTTACCTGTTTTTAGCTCCTTTGCTATAATTAAGACAACAGCAACATTTGGAATAAGAAAAGATTTCAAGCAGGAGGCTTAAGGGGACCTTTTTTTTTTTTTTTTTTTCCAGTTGTCCATTCTGCAATTCCTCCAGGAAAAGCATGATAGATGGCTTAGGAAGAGGAAAAACATGTAGTTTAGTAGGTTTGTATTCTTGGACACTTGGAGGTAGGGTAGATTAGGTCAAGGATTTTGGAGACAAACTGTAGTTTTCTGTTCCCTGGAGGTCTGATGAAAACTGTTTCTAGGTAGGTACAGGATCAGGTCAGCAGTAGGCATTTGGGGTTAGATTTTTCAGGTCAGTATTTTCAGATCTGAAGAATATGGCAATATCTGCCCATGCCTTCTCTAGGTCTTTTTGTTTCCAGCACTAGGAGAGTCTGGCTCTAGACCTTTTGTTTGCCTCATAGAAGAGGAAATGATCCAATTGTAAAGCTAATTAACCGGTTCCTCATCTTCTATACCCAGACCTATCCCTAATTATAACCTGCCAAATTACCACAGCCCCAAAACCAAGCATGTTTGCCAACTAGTTTCAGTTGCATTTCTGACCATAATAACAGCAGAAATTATGTTTTCTCATTCAGCCTTGCTGTCGTGAGTCCATGGGCTAGCATGGAAATTTACAGCAGGCAACCATAAGCCATAATTTTTCACTTTCTGATGTCATCAACACAAAGACTAGCCAACAATATCTCTTCATTGTACCACAGACTAAAGATTCATGGTTAATTCATGGTCAAATGTTGGTTTTCAGGTTAGGATTCAGATTACTTTTGGGACATCAAGGACTAAATAGATAGTTTTATTGTTGGGTACTGCATGGCCTGAAGGACTAGAAGTTAGGCTATCAGAGACAAATGGCTTGTGATTAATTCTCTTGCTGTTAGCGGTCTCTGGACTATTAACCTTAATTTTAAGGTTAGGGTTCAGAAGATCTAGGTCATCAGAGCTAGATTTATTGCTGGATTCTGCAAAGCCCAGAGGGCTAGACTGATGGCTTGAACAGGAATGAGCAAATGATTTGTGGTTTGGGGCAGCTAGGGATGACTAGGCCATGGGAATAGTGTAGCAAACAGTTCGCACAGATGCCAGTTTTGGCCTTAGCAAAGATTTGGACTGGTAGCAAGCAAAGAGTAAGCTAAAGTGTCCTTTACATTTCATTACTCTGCTACCAAAAAAGGTGTCTATGAATATATTAGATTAACAAACTTACCACACTTATTCTGGTGTGTTGAAAAAGCAACAGTTTAAGGTTATATAAGACTGGATTAATTTATCTGTTCCCTAATTCTTACTCAGTGCAAATTTTCAGGAAGAAACACACACATACATAAACACATAGACTTACTACTCTGCAAAGTGTGGTGTCACTGGCAGGCCAGCCAACTAATAGCAGGTCAGCACAAATCATTCAGCTAACAATAATTTTTTTTCTCAGTATGAGACAGGAACAAGAATAATTATTTTGTTTAATAGTCTCCAGTATATAAAGCTACATTTCAAGCAGACATTTAAGAGGCATGCTGAAGCTAGAAATAACTCTTTCTACTTGCAGCTCTAAGTCTGGACATAATAAGAGTAGTTCTACATATTACATTAACCATTACAGCTGGAAACCAGCACAAGATGAAACAGTGGTCTGCTAATCAAGAGAAAGTATTCAAAGCATGATGGAAGGGTACTATGTGGCAGACCCTGAAAAGGTTTCTACGTCTCAGCAAGGTGGAGGAGTTACTACAAAAATTGCTTTGGGCAAAAGTGCTCTTGATAGCTTGTGGTATTGGAGCTATTGCCACTCACCTGACTATTTATCACCACATTTGGCATTAGTGTCAATATTATTGGCACAAACTACCTACTGAAGTACTCTGATAAGAACTAAGTCTCTCAGTAACTAGAGGGACTCAGAGGCACCAAGCCTGAAGTTCACCAGAGCTCTGTTACAGTAGCCAAAGGGAACAAGGACAGTCTACCCAGTTAATGACACCGTAACAATCACAAGCAATTCCCAAGCAAGTATTAGGAGTGTAATGCATCTAGATGCAGACAAGACAAAGCCAGGTATCTCCTGATGTCTGAGAGATACTGGTCAGACCTGAGAAAGAAAGAGATAAAGCAATGCCTAGATGAGGAAAATGAAAGGGAAAACCCACTGATTTACTTGCATGGCTGGCTTGATTTCCTGCTTTCTGCTTCCTCCTAGCTCTGCCTTGGACAAGTCATGTACTGTGATGTCACATGGGGTGATCCCAAGCAGACCTGGAAAAGCATGAAATAATTCTGAGAGAAAGGAAAGAGACAACTCATTTTAATTTTTCCTTTTGGTGCTTTTTTTTTCTTTTTTTCCTTACTAGAATCTTTCTCCTCGTCTCTGACAGGCATTTGAAAATGAGGGCATTCGCTTTGAGAGAGTAGTGCCATAGAATTAGGAAGATGACAGGACCAAAATGTTGTGGCCAGGCTCTGTGCATGCAGCTACCAGCTGGCTGCTTATTCCTTCCCATGCCTTCCCTGCTCTGTGCAATGGTGAGCTGAGCAAGGCTGGAGGGATAACCTGTGAATCTTGTGTTGACAACGTGGACAGGCCTACATTTCCTCTTCTGGGAGGTGTTCAAGATCATCAGTTTGAAGGAAGCTGCTCCAGGAACAGTTCTGATGGCTATTCCCAGGAATTTAGCACAGGTAGGAGGCAGAAAGGAGGAGAAACCCAAGTGTTTTGGGAGTAGAAATACACAGAAACAGATAAGAAGTGATGATGGACCACAAGCTGGCAAGGAAAGTCTGGGAAGTTGGGGGAAAGGTATACTAGGCAGAGTCTGATCTGAAGTTATAAGGGTTGTTAGGAAGAGGGTTTTTTTGGTTGTTTTTTTGGTTGTTGGTTTTTGGGGTTTTTTTTGAGCTATGTTATACTTGGGACAGGGCACTCAAGGTGGGGTGAAAGAGTCTGCAGAAAGCTAGAGAGGATGTATGCGTGCAGGGAAAGGCACTGTCAAGGAAAAGGGAAGAAGTTGGAAGGAAGAAGTAAGGAGGAAGAAGTAAGGGAAGAACAGTGACAGTGTGAAACACCTTGAAGCTATCTGCAAAGCTGACAGCTCAGAACATTGCTTCAAGACTGGAAAGACCTCAAAACCAAAATGCCATCTGATTGAGCTCTTGAGAATTCAAGGGTGCCATCAGTTCACCTTTCAGTACCGTCTGGATATGAAATCCCAGTACAAAGTGCCACAGGAGGAAACCACTGTCTCCTATACCCGGACAATTAGTAAATCTGGTAAAGATACAGAGCAGGATACCAACACTAATAAAAGTTACAGACTGGTTTCCATCTATGGAATGAGTAAATCGACCACAATCCTTCAGCCTACAGGACAATACCCTAGATGTCTGTGAAATCACAAGTGACACAGGCATGGTAAATGGTAAACCATGTCACACTGTTTCTTCTGGTATACAAGCCAGAGGGCATCAGATGAAAAGTAGGAAGCATTTTTCAAACAAATAAAAAGGTAGCTTTTCCCTTTCTTAACTCCCAGTAAAGCTAGCTAACCCCTTGCCACAGGATATTGTGGGATACCACAAGTTAACTTGCATTTAAAAATTCATGAATGAATTCACAGAAGAAAAATCCATCAGAGCTATTAAAAACAAAGGCCCCATCTCTGGCTAAGGGATTACCCGAGCCACAAATTCCTGGAGCCCAAAGAGTGTTTTGAGGAAGTCTCGCTACATTTGTCCTTGTCCCACAGCCTTCTTTAGTCTTCTGGCTCTGACCATCCTCAGAAATGAGATACTGGGTTAGGGATGGACCTTCAAGCATGACCCAACCCATTGCTGTGGGCAAATACATGACAGGGGTAATAAATATTATTATGGATTAAGTTCATATGTCATGATAAATGGAACCAAGCCCAGAAATTGGGAGCACTGGAAATAAGATACACCAGTCATGCAAACAACCATGAAAACACCAGCAAATAATAAAGGGAAGGTAGATAGGGTGGAGGCAGGTCCTTTGCTAGCAGCAATAATTCAACCACATACTGGGAGTTTCATTTCAAAACCAATATACTTGAACATCTGTGAAACTTATGAGATTGCAGTGGGCTGGTAAGACAAGATTCCTTGTCTCTTCTGTGACTTATGTGCTTGTAATATCTGGCTTTAGAAAATCAACAAGTACTGGCACAAAGGACATGGCAACCAATATATTTAAAAGGGAACACGTAGCAATGGGCAGAGCTTGGAGGGAGGAATCCAGGTTGTTACTGGTGAGAGAGGGAGAAAGCAGCAAAAAAGTCAGTTTACACTGGAGGGATGGTAGCTGCAGCTGTGGTAGATAATTTTTGTTCATCTCTCTTCTACCAGAAGCATTTCTGTAGCCCTCTGATACTCATCCCAGTTCCTAAGCTAATGATATAATTCATATCTGTGCATTCCTTTACCCTTAATTTCCTTTAGCTCTAACAACTCTTCTTTGAAATCCAGTATTGACTATTTTGCTTCTCACTGCCCCATTACTTCCAAAAAATCAATTAGTTCTCAGCCTAGAGCAGAAATTTCTGGCTTTAGGTCCTTATGTCCGTGACCTCACAAACAGTCCAGTCCTCTGTGTCATATGTGTGCATGACATTTAGATCTCTCCCTTTTTTGTCAGCGCTTCCCATCTTGAAGTCAAGAGCAGATTTCATTAGCATACAGTTAATTCTGAACCAGCATCATTAGTTAAAATATTAGAGTAGGTAAAGGACCAAAGTCATCCTTGTGTTCATCTATTTGTGTTCTCTTGCCAGCTGTCCTTCACCTATGAGTACCATTCATTCCTTTATACCTTTTTACTCACCTTGAAGCTTTAATATTAAACCCTGTCAGTTGCCTCTTACATTATCTATGTATAATCTACAAGAAATTTTCAGTGAAGTACACCCAGAGAAAACTCACTGAATATCAAACACTGATATCAGATTATCCTAACATGACAAAATTTAATATGCCTCAGCTGCAATTCAGCTTTTTTCCCCCACCATTTGTAATTGTCCTTATCTTTAAAATATAATCTAAAATGCTGCATACAAGGGAGGTGAGTCTAGAAGCCAAATAAGTTCTCCAAATTTCCTCCCTTTCAGTAGCACTGAACTTGCGCTTTCACTTTACTAGAAATATTTAATATAATTATTTATATTTTCTTTATAAATTTATTTTTATAAAATTATTTATATTTTATTTATAAATATTTCATATAATTTCATAGTAATGTGTCATTTACTCTTGTTTGTTACCTGGCATCATAACTTTTATAGATTTATTAAATTACTTTGCCTGTTTAATTTTATGTGCCAGTTCTTACAGCATTCAGAAGTGGAGATTATTCACTCTTCTCTCTTGATCATAGTAAGCATTTTGATTTTTGCTTCATCTCATTTTCACCCTTATTTGAAAACTGAAGTAAACTATTTACTCACTTTTTTGGGTTATACTTTGAGAACCAAATCCCTACCTTTCTTTAGTTTACATAACATTCCAATTTCACCTCCTTTCTTCTCTTGTTCTCTTTTTATTTCTGTAACCATAGAGCTTCTTGGTGCTTGCTTGAATTTTCTTTTCAAGGTTCAACTCAGTCTCATTCTTGGCAGTTCTCACTTTGCCTGTATACTTCCTGACATAGCTTTCTTTGCTGGTCAATCTTTTTTTCCATCCTTCGTAAACTCCCTTCTTTCTCTTAATATCCCCTTTGAGATAGTTATTCATTCAATTGGAGCTGGGGCCCTCCTGGTAAGTCTTTTCCATTCACCTTGTTGGGATCAAAATTACAGATAGTTTTATACCATTGATTTGAGAAATTCCAAACTTCCTCTACATTCAAATCCCTGTATTTTTCATGCCAGTTGAATTCACTAACCCTTAGAATTCCCTAAAAATTTATCACATGGATATTTCAGAGTGTATAATGTTATATAGTCCTTTATGTGTTT
This sequence comes from Heliangelus exortis, assembly GCF_036169615.1. NCBI lineage: Eukaryota > Metazoa > Chordata > Aves > Apodiformes > Trochilidae > Heliangelus > Heliangelus exortis. Next base: position 52,723,399 of record NC_092423.1, on the reverse strand, counting down.
AAAACACAAGTATCCCTAACTTCAGTTGCAGCTGTGAATGCTCAGCACCTCAGAAAACCAGACCTCAGAGTCTCCTGTCAGGACCCCAGAAATGAGGAACACACAATTAGTGGCCACCTGTGGAAAAGTGTGATGCCTGGCAAGGTACTGGGACTGTATGGTAAAGGGAAAGGGAGAGAATCCAAGTGTCTGAGCCACTCAGTATTCAACTATCAAAACCATATGACCTGTTCTTTTCCTTCCTACAGCTGCCTTGTTCCATCACTGTACATCTCACAGGTTTTTGTAACAAATGAATCAAGAGTATTAAAGACAATGCCTTCCCCCAGTACTCTTTCTCCATTCACTCCCAAAGCAGGTCAGTGAGTAAACAGCTTGTGGAGCAAAAAAATACCCAGCCACCCCCCCCAAAACAGTATATCTGTAATTAAAGATTTGGTATCAGAGACCAAATTTATGGGATAGAGCAGGGAAATATAATTATGATGGCAAAGTTAATAGTGCTTCGGAAATTTTAAAACCTCCAGGTGCTTAAATGAAACTTTAATAGGACTTGCAATATGTATATTTTATTTGCAATTTGGCTTGCTTTTATTTTTTTTGAAAGCAAAGTGAAGAAACAGAAGTTCCATCGTGTAACTGCACTGTCAACCATATGAATTTTCCACACAAATCCAAGTAATTTAATTGAATGAAGTAGCTGACAGCAATAGGTTTTTGACCTCTTTATTGGCAACCCTGAAGTGGGATGACACACACTCTGCTAGCACTTAAACAGGCTTTTGCTGACAGTGAGAGGACCTAAATGTCACATGTACTATTCTATGTTTCTTTGCTATTTGTGTATCCCCTGTCAGCATTGCCCCTCTTGTCTCACCTTCTCTGACACTGCTTTGCCTCCATTAATCACTTCCCTGCTGCTGCTTCAGGATATTAATGTAATCTTTCTCATGAAACCCTTCTACTAGCTGCTCCCAGCACATCTCTCTTCTTGCCTAAGTCCTCTAGATTATTATGCACAATCTCTTGTCTTCTCCCAATCCTGGTCATTGTCCAGACAGCCTCAATTCCCATTTTACATTTTATTTCCTCATCTAATAATTCTTGCCACAGTATGACAACTTCCCTTGACCATCTACCCTACCTTGTTTCCGTATTTCCCCTCCTATGTTTCAATACATAGTATATATACAGTTTTTGTACTTCTCATCAGCTGTTTGCCTGCAAATTTTTACCCAGCCAGTTAGTTCCAGTTTTGCTGTTTCATGATCTAGGCTCCTCATTAGCACACCTTTTATCTCCCTTTCTTTTTTTCCCCTGCCCAGTTATCTTCTAATCCTGTTTCCATTTCCTAGACAGTACTATGTTCTTCCATCTTCTCATCCACTATAGTTTTCCTTCTTTCTTCTGGCAGTTCCTGCTCTTGCCTTATTATTCCTTCTTCTAATGCATTTCCCAGATAGTTTGAGATTTTCTTCTTAATCTCAAGAATATCATGTGGCGGTGATTGTGACAGAACAGTTTATACATTCGAGATCACAAGATTTCTTTTAATCAATTTTAGATGTTTTTCTATCCTCAATAAATGTCTCAATCTGCAGATAATATTCTGATGCTTAGTGTCTGACATATGTATATCAAATCTACTTCCATCTACTCAGGTACATCTTCCCATTCTTTCTCCTGCCTTTCACTAAGATGGAAACAGCTCAGCCTCTCAGCCACACAGGAAATTTTTTTTTTTACTTCCCTTATGTGACTCATTGCAGTGCAATAAACTTGAACTGAACGTCAAGAAAATAAAATTGGACATGTTCTAAATATATAGATAAAATAAGGTTGTGGAAAAGGGAGGAAAATATTTTGCATGGACAGTTTACAAACCCACAGAACTCTCAGAAGCAACTGCTGCTCCATGGATACAGCTGAACTGCAAGAGGGTTGGTTTCTTTGATAGCTTTGTGTTTCAAATCCAGTAAGTCACCTCATACCAGATTCTAACACTTTTAAAGATATGTTTCATTTTTACATGGCATGCCTTGTAGTTGCTGTCACACTAACTAGGGTGAGAGGTGACAGATTGCAGCATTACTCAGTCTCAATCATACTTGCCATGCAGAGCTGGCTTCAACAGTGCCACAACCAATACCAGATTCAGTGCCTCTCCCAGACCTAAGCTTCCCTTCATGCACAGTCTGCCTAGTTTGGCTTCCTGTGCAGTACAACTTGGTACAAGGAACCCCAGATTTGGAGCTAGACTGCGTAGGGGAGGAAAAAACCCAAACCAAACAACCCTCCCCACCACTCATTTAAATGTACTCTGTGCTTCCAGCTAACAAACCTACTGACTATATGCTCTGCATACTGTGAGACGACACTGTCCCAGCAGAGTGCTGGTTCTGCAGGATCTTGCCATGTCCTAACAAAGACAGTCTGCCAGAGAACAAGGACTAACCATATCTGAGACTTCAACAGGTCATTTCAATCAAACCAATTCAAAGGCTTTTTGGGTGGGTAATTCTGGAGCAGACTATTACTATCACTAATGTAAGCCACACGACAATATTTCACGGCCAATGCTTTCATCTGGTTATAAAAAAATGTCTTAGGAATATAACACCAGGAGAGACAAAAAAAGCCCCCCAAAAAGCAAAAGTATCTCCTTCATGCATACTCACCAATGCACAGTGAATGCTGTAATGGTGACAGTTTTCTTCAGAGCATTAAAATTTGGGTTAGGGAGTTATTTTTTCTAATTAGTTTATTTAGAAGTTAAAATTGTCATTCTGTTTTGAATACATAACTAACTGAGCAGTAACTTAAAGCCTCAAGCTCTGAATACTCTTGGATGGACACCAAGAAGCCTGAACACTATATCCATACAGCTCTGATTAGCTAGTTCCATGCTTGTACTGAGAGAGCTAGGTTTCAAAATAATCTGAAATGGCTCTTTCAGTGCTGTGCTTCAACATAGGTTAACCACCTGAGAGGTAAAGAGTGCCAGACCATGCTACAAATTTCGTTCACAAGCAATGGCTAAGTGGAGGATGGAATTTTTTGGTTGGCTTAGCTAAATAACTGGGAAATGCATCAGGAAGACCCATCTTCAACCTGGTTTTCAAACTTGTCTCCTCCCATTAGAAGTGGGGTTAATCAAAATAAGGCCAAAGTTTGTTTGCAAGGTTTTTGAACCTTAACAAACCATTTCCTCAACAGACCATCCTGGTCTGAATTTTGAGTTCATAATGAAAGCTGAAACCTGGCCAGTGTTTGGTGGTTTGGGATTTGACAGAGAGTATTTCACATGGCCCTAGTTATTGGCTAAGGAAATACAGTGTGGCTGTGTCTACAAAAGAGAACTAAATCCCTGAAAACTGTATTGATAAAATAGCAACACTGTTATTAGAAAAAGTGTAACGTGCAATGGCAGCCTAAGTACTTCTGTGGTGTTTTTCCAAAAAGCCTGTACTTAGGATGGATTTGGCACCATTTCAACTGCACTAGCTTTTAATTATCTAGCCCACAGCTTTCACCACAGCTACCTAAAGAACTGGCTTCTGGATGAATGGGAAGATCTTCCAAGAGTGCAGGGTAACTGTGGAAGAACAGGCAGTACTATAAATCAATCATAACATCAATAAATCAAACATAAATCTCTCATAGTTTTGCTAAAGCTTCAGGAAGGAAGAAAGTGGACCTTTGACACAACAGCCCATACTCTTCTCTTACATCCAGCATTATTTAGTGTTTATAAATGGTGCTTGTGAACTGAAGCACAGCTTTTTTTCCAATGGCTACAGGAAAAAAAGCTTCATAAAGCCTTATGACTGACATAAAAGATAACTCATGTACAAAAGAAATGTCAATTTTTCAGGGTGTATAATAAACCTTGTACCTGGCATAACAGTGGAGATCATCCCAATAAAGGGGAAGTATGTATATTTTGAAATCAGCACTTTTCCAGCTTTTGCTTTGTGTAGTTTTTTATTGGAGCAATGAGGCCAATTCATCAGCCCTGATCAGTCTGGATTCAGGTTGCTTTCTCTGACAGAGAAAGTAAGTATATTTCAGACTCTAATATCTGTTATATATTTTTCTGACCCCAACTTTATAAGGTAGACTGAAAATTATTCTTCCTCTTTTCCACTATTAGTTTAGGAAGTATACTGAAATTAAGGACTGACAAAAACAATTTGGCCACAGCCAGCAAATGGACACTAGCCAGATTGGCTGGTATAAATTGGAGGTTTTCTGTGGGCTTCACTGAGGTCAGGGACAACCAGGTGATGATTTGCCTCCACATCCCCATGCCAATGCACGCAGATGGAGTCTGATCTGTAACTCTCCCAAACAAGAATGGGATTTAAGTATGTAAACCTTTGTGCATGATGATGAAATATATCACATGAAAAAAAAAAAAAAGACTTCTATTTTGTGTTTGTGTTATAAAACTTGAAAGAAGTGCAAATTTTAGCTGGGGGGGAACTTTTATGACCTAGTTATAAATCTCTGCAAGGAGAGGTTTGCAATTGAAACACAGAGAAACTCTCAAGCAGAACACTGCAAATGGGTGCGCCAGTAACATCCCCTTCAAATTCTACTCCAGTGCAGTCAGTGTGTCTCATGCCAGCATTTACAGTCCACAATGAAATAACCAGTACAAAGAGAGGAAAAATAGTCATTTCTGAATTACGGTCCCTCTTCAGAAAATAACCACAAAAACAGGGTAATTTTGTTACTAGAGTGTTGTGGTTCATATGTTCTAACAAGAGACTGTCAAAGAGAAAGCAACATATTCGCTCTTGTATCTGTAAACAGGAGAAGTGGGATAAGAAATTGGTTACAACAGTACTGGTGTAACAAAGAGAAAGCATTCTGTGTTGTGCTTAGAGACAATTAAATGTTTTTTTTACATTCTTCTTTGTCTATTTCATAAGATTGTTTCATCATTTTCCCCCAATCTAGGGCTGCTTCTTTGCTATTTATATTGTATTTCTGTTTTTTAATTTGTCTTTTTAAAAAATTATAGATTTGAACTTTTATGAATCTAACAAAACCAAGCTCTTTAAAAATCTCAGCATTAATATTTCAAGGTGCCTTGATCAATGAATCAGTATTTTTTTTCAGTTTGTTTGCTTTGCCCTTCACTGGCTAAAATGCTCTTAAGACAGAATTTCTGTTTTATACTCCCACTGGTGGAATTAATGACTATGCTTATTAATTACTATTATTGGAATTTCCCATCTTTCTGTTTCATAGTAGCACTCCACCTCTGCTTGCCAATCATAATTATAACTACTGACTCTATCACATTTTGCTTTTTTAAATGAAATAAAATGTTTGGCTTGGCCTTGTTCCAAGAATGGGGTCATTCCCAAACTTGTAATAATATATCCTTAGCTGATGTCTCTTAGTAACATGTGTAAATAGGAAAAAACAGTTGCGCTGCGGGGGTTTAGCTTGGCCACATGTGACTACAGTTAAAGAACATGGGAAGAAAATCAGTGGTCTTTCCATGATAGCTGTCCAGTTCAACAATGAGCACACTGCCCAGAGACAGAAGTGCAGACATACACCATGTTAAATTTCTTTTCTCAGCAGCGAGCTAGGGAAGCATGCTCCTTCTTTGCTATGACCCAGCCCTGGAACTTCTGCCTGGAGCAGAAGTGATGAGCTGCACCTCAAAAATGAGTTCAGCAAAAACACGATGAAATCATCCAGAATATTCCTGCTGATAATTTTTCTTTACCTCTGGCAACATTAAGCTCCTGTTACAACTAAAAACACATCTTGGGATTAATGACACTACAAGTGCTGTCTTGGTAGCACTCGGACAAAAGCAGAATGTTAGATGTCACCACGAGAGACTGGCTAAAGCTGTGAAGTTTGGTCCTGGGTTTGGATCTTGGATAGGCCAAGATGTTTGAGATAAAGAGTTTTGCTCTGTTACAAAAACGGTCTGCCCTTCAACTTGGCTCAGATTTAGACACTCCTAGCAACTAAAATTCAAGAACTTATGAACTGGCAGTATTCAGATTCACATTTGCCTCATGCTTTACTGCAGGGTGAAATGTTCTGAAATTGGAGATTTGATATGGAAATTAAACATGAAGAAGAAAATACACTGAATATGTGAACATTATTTCTTTCCAGAGGCCCCAGCCACTTTCATTATTGAGATTTCTACTGATTGTTTTAGATTAAATGGGTTTAACTGGGCATTCTGCAATGGAAACTGTTGCATGTTGAACATCGCCATTAGGACAAAAAGAAAGGAACTACTGTCAGTGCAACACATTTAATCTAGTAAGTACCCCTAATACTCTACATAGCAACAGATCTGGTAGATGGGCTGCTCAGTTCTGCAGAGGGCATACTGTGATGGATCAGCTATAGATCCCTCAGCCTTGCAGAACTACCCATCCTCCTATCTGAAACCTGTAAGCAGGGAAGCTGGAGGCCATGTACTATAGCTTTGTCCTTCCAAGAGCCAGGTAGCCATGCAGAAGTGTGAGCACAGCATTTTGAAACTACTGTGGTCAGCTTGAGATGGAAATGTAACATGGAAAAGATGAAAAAGTAATATGGAAAATAAGATGTTTGTAAAGGAAGAAAAATCCCAGAACTGTAAGCTAAAGATGTTTAAAATGAGTTTTATCCAAGTCCCTCTGCCACACACACTCTTCCAGTGTTGTTATTCCTCCATTTACAACAGCAAATAAAATGTTTCTTGCCTTGCCACTGTGCACAGGGCCAGTGTACCCCTGATCTACCCATGAGATTTAAAGAGGGACACTGTAAGCTTTCTTCATTATGAATTTGTCTTTGACTCTTAGTGATTTCAGTGACTTCATCTAAAGATGATCCAGTGCAACAGGACTAAGTTTTCAAGGCCAAATGAGTACACCATGTACTGAGAGGAATTTTTTGTGAGTAGTCTGGTGGTTACAGCAGGAAACTGGCAGACACAGCTCCTAGGAACTGAAATTTGCTGAGATAGTGCTGTGCAGCAAAGAAGATTTAAGGCAGGTGGAAAATAAAACAGCAATCAAAAATTATGTGCTTGGATTATCGTTCCTACTGTGCAATAGGACACGAAAGCACAACATCCCAACTGGTCCTGGATGAAACAGAGAACATTTTGTTTTTCACATCAGCTTAACAGAACTTTAACATAACTTGTATAGGAACAGGTGTGCCCTCTATTTTTCACATACTATAAAGTTTCCCATATGGGAAATTGGAAAGTAAGTCCAGAACTTGGCCCAGGCTCTGTTGGTTTTTTGTTTGGTTGTTTTTTAATTTTTGTTTTGTTTTTTTTGTTTGTTTGTTTGTTTCATTTCATTTTGTTTTGTTTATTTGTTTGTTTTTTGTCTGGTTGTTTTTTTTGTGGGTTTTGGTTTTTGTTTCTTTCCTTTTGTTTATTTGTTTGGTTGTGTTTTTTTAATCAGTCTGCTGGCACAAAAGAATCCCAAACAATGGTTTAACAGGATATCCAAATATTTCCCTGTCATGGATCTATCAATGGGAGTTAGATAAAGATCAATTTCAATCAAGACAATCTAGGGTAAACATGAGACCAATCTCATTTTCATGTGGGGTTGATCTAAGTAGCACAAGTCTACATCACCATTGCCAAAGAATCTCAAAATCTCTAAAATTTTAAACACTCTCTCTCCACTCCTGTTTTTTTTCTCTTGCTCTTTCATATATCACCTCCAAGCTTTCTTTTGGTATATTATAGACTTCATAGTAGTTAGAGCAAAATCGAGATGCTCTATGAAACTATGCATGGCAATATCACAACTTAATCTACAGTGGAAATAATTCCCAGAAGCTCACAGGGTTAAAAGCAGTAACAACAGCTGAAGTTATCTGAGTTTCCCGTATTCAGTGGATGCCTCTGGATATGATGGTTATTACATGGTGTGAACACTCTAAAGGTAGGTACCATAATACTAGAATGGGAATTGTTATGCTATTAAATCAATGACAAAAGTTTCAAAGTGAGTTAACAAGGGTACCTAGCATAAGCTGCAGGTTCCCGGGAACTAGGCAGAATCCATCTAAGCTGAGTGTTTGTCACCTAAATAAATAGTATGTGCTCTGTTTGAGGCACAGTCCTTTTGACTTTTTTGAGGGGTCAGATATTTTACTCAATCCAGTTGAAGTCCACTACAGTTGAAGAGATCTAACTTGGAAAATGGGAATGATTTACTGTGACAGTTTATATACTTCCCCTGATAGAGAAGGCTCCTCACAGGTACATAATGACATTTCTTCATGTGATGGCCCTTCTGGTATATACAGAGCCCTTTCAAACAAGAAAAGCATAAAGACCACACGAGCGAGTTCACGACGCGCATAAGCAGCAAAATAATCTCAGGAACTATGTCACTTGTCTGTCACCTTTGTCTTTCATTTGCCACCATGAATACTGTGGTATGGTCAATTCATGTTGCTGCCTTAAAACTTAGAACACAAACACAATTTAAAGGGAACTGTGTAACTCTATTATAAGGAGATATTCAGTGTCTAGATCGATGCTTGATACAGATATCTCTGAACAGACAAATAAAATGAAGGCTTGTATGGAATAGAAAATAGAATGAATCAACCATGCTTGCTCTGACTGCTGTGAAAAGCTGATTTAACCTTGAACAGACATGTTGGAAGAGAGCCTGCTTGCAATTAAAGCAGCAGAGATCAGGACAAAATCCTCAGCTGGTAAAACTGTCAGAGCTGCACTGAGGTAAATGGTGTTAAATTCTCACTATCAAATGGAGCAGTATATGTTACATTACCCAAAAAACACTAAAATATGAAAAGCCCACTAGCAAGCTCAACAAGAACAAATGTTATACTGATCAGGAAAATCTCCTATTCATTAAATAAGGGTCAAACATATGAGCCAGTAAACTTCCCTTCATTTGATCAATTATGCTTTAAAAATCAAATGAAAACCGTCCTTAAGGATATGTCAAGCAGTTAAAGCCACAAGAATGTCCCACAGTTGAGTAACAGTTAAGCAGTAAATCAGATCTTTTTGTAAGCTGAACGAATGCTGGGCAAACAATAGTACAACAGTCAATGGCAGCAAAGCTGTATCTTTTGAACTGGATACTGAAGCAGATACATACTTTGTTTTGTAAAAGCAGCAAAACAGCATGTTGCTGAGATGCATATAGGAAGCTAAAACAACAAAAATTCTGGATTTTTTCCACTTTCAATCACAAAAAAGCCATGAGGAAGCTGAGATACGAGGACATTGCCACTGCTTTCAAACAGGTCATTCTGCTACGTGAGGTCAGCAGTACTGCTGCTATTGACTTCAGCTGAATCAGGTTTTGGCGCACTGGTTTTAATTTATCACATAACTGGAGTTGTACACTGATATAAATCTACACCAGAGCAAACCTGGAATAATTCTGTAGTTAATCAGGCCTAATGAAACAATGGCCCTCTAGGTCAGAAATACAGCTGTATCTCTGATGTTAGGATTAATATTTGCTCAGCTTTGAAATTAGTTAAAAAGATTCTTGTTATGGATGTCATAGATCACATATGGAGAGGCTAACCAGCACATCCCTCAGGTCTCTGTGATCTGGAAAAAAATGCCACACAGAGTGCTGTAAATCAATGATTCTAATGATCCATCTGACAAAAGAAATTCCATTGGCTGAGAACCAGTTTAAAAAATCAGCATGCTGGTATGTGTGAAGCCTGACACCAAAAATATCTGCAGGTTCATAAAACTCTTCTTACAGCCCAGGTGATAAAAAAGGAATACTTCTTGTACATACCACAGAAGAGTAAGTACGACATATATGTACCATCTTCCCAATATCAAAGAGAGCGTTCATACAGTCTGTCTGACCTGCTGCAGATACATTTGAAAAACTCATTGATGAACCTCTTTCAGGAAAAAATTATCTAAATTCCCAGAAATTACAAGGTATTTGAAAAAATGTATGCTGAGTTAAGTTAGTATCAATCTTTCCCCAAGACACTCTCAAAATCAGTACCAGAAATCTCTGAGGAATGAAGGAAACGATGGATTTGCAGTGTATGATGACTTTACCATAATGAAAGGCACAGAAATTTTTTCCATGTAATAGAAAGACATAATGCCAAACTTAAATCTGGTTGAATATACACCATCTACCCAGGAATGGAATGGAAAACAAGCAGAAAGAGTTGATTTACAACTCAAAAGAGTTGATTCTTTTTACTAGCTCAGGCATCTCCTTGCTTCAGCATGCCTCATATCATGCCCATAGCTCATTCCTTGCTCACATCCTGGCATGTGAATGAGGCCACTCATACAATCCATGCTTGAAACCCTCACCAGCCATTGACTGGCACTCTTTGCCCCCTTATGACTGAAGCAACTGCAGCGCTTTGAGAATGACTATAATTGTCACTAACCTCTATGGGTGGCTTCAGCTGAAGGTAAATTACACAGGAATATTCCTCTCCTTACTGAAGACATTCCTGTGAAAAGTAACATTCGTGTAGCATTAAGAGATACATATAAACAATCACCTCAGCCACCAAGAATTCTGTTAATTTATTTAAAAATATTATTTGACCAAGATGCTTTCTTGTGTTGGCACCTTCCACAGGAAAGTGTACTGAGTGCAAGAAGCATAGTAATTTAATTTTACTGACATCTCTTAACAGCACTGCAGCCATCATTTGCTCCTAAATGGAGCACAAATGCTATGCATGTATTGATTTAGAGGATTGTGACAGATTGTTTCAAGCTTTACCTATGGAGCATTATACTTGGATAAGTTAACTGATTTCCAATTGAAAAAAATATTTTACAAATGTTTTTGTCTTCAGCTGCAACTAGAACACAGATATGGACAATAATTTTGACTTCAGGATGGGTCACATGCTTAACAAGGCAATAAACACATCTCCACCAACTGAAAATAAAACACATTCCTTTTCATTCTGCAGAGTCAGAAAACTATTATAGAGGTATATTCTCCCCTCTAGTTTTCTATTAAATAAAATCCACTGTTTTATAAGAACAGAGGAAGAAAAGTGGTTTTAAATCCCTACAATTCTGGCATTTTAGAAACAAAAGGATGAACAGAACCCTGCAGGGTCAGAAGGATAAATATGATTATTTCAGCAAATTAGAAAAAACCACAGTATTAGAGGTATGGAAAAAAATTAAGCAAAGGGCAAGAAAAGTTTTGTTATGGCCTGGGATACATCTGCTTAGATAAAAGACATGATAGTTCCAAAGAACACAAATGAAAAAAAATTATTCAAGTTCAAGAAATGACAGACTATGGGAAAAGCAAGAGAGAATTTGACCTAAAAACCTATTTCCTAGAATATTACTCCTACTCTAAAATCCAAAGAAAGGCCAAAACTAATAAACAATTAGTATAGTGTCGATGTTTATGCATATAAATTCAAGATGTGCAAGACGAAGAATATCAGCAGTTCAAGTTACTGAACACCCAGTGAGGTGGATGAGTTGCTCAAAACATTCACAGGGCAATGCAGTGGCTGAGAAAGCCCACAGCACCTTCCCTCCCTTAAACATAGCAGGAAGACCAGCAAAGATCCAGTGTGACTGGATCTAACTGGGTCTTCAGAGTGCACCACTGAACACAACTGGCTTATTCAGTGCTGATGCTACTTGGACGTGACCACAGGCATTGCTGTTCAGAAGGTCATCAATACATAAGTACATACATAGTGTATTTACAATTCTGATAAACAGCAAAGAAAAAAAATCTGTGAGGAATGATGCATAGAAAACGACTTTCCAGCCCGCTGGTCACAGCCATAATGCCAAACCAGACTATCCACCTGACAAAACACCAAAGATGTATCAAATGAAGGAGAGATTTCATGATAGGGCTGGGGTCTCAAGCAAGGGGGTGGGAAACACCTTCTCTCTGCAACAGAGAGGGATCATTCATGATGAGGGCACTAAAATACAGTTTAGCAGATAGGAAGGAGTTCATCTCTATTTTGGCAGCAGTATAAGGCAACACTAAGCTCTGCTGAGCTCCAGATTGGGCATTATAAAACAGGTAATAACAATTCTAACAGGTTAGAAGGTGTGAGAATGGTGTAATGGAGAAGTCTGCACTCTCATGCCCACACCTGTGTCACGCATCAAAGTTGAGTCTCAAGAGATGGTGGCAACTATCAAGATACTAGGGTTTACCAGCACTGGAGGAAAAAGCGCATATAAATAAGTTTCTTTCACATCTTTAACAAACACTCAGACAGAAATGCTGAGATCTGAATGACTGTTCTAATTTATTTCAATAAGTTTTGGCTTAAATCCTCTGCTATCCATGTGGAAGTGGCAAATATTAGGAAGAATGGGCTCGTCTCTTGCAGTGTAGTTCTTTTTTGGGATTTTTGGGGTAAAATCTGTTCACTCTTCTAAAGCCTCCCTTTGATTAAAAACAAGTCTCAGGTGCTACAATAAGCAACAGCTATTGACAGTGCAAACAGCAAATAAAGTATGCAGTGTCATACATTACACTGGTGACTTGAAGTTGTTGCCATCTGCTCTCTGTATCCTGATCTGAGTAAAATGAGTTTCGTTGTTGCAGCCCTGCTCCTGTAGCACAGAAATCTTCACAAAAAGCCCCATTACAACCACTGTCACTCCTGCTATGTGTCATAGTGAGCTCAAGTATTTAATAGACAATGACATTATCTAAGTTCATCTCTAGATAATCCTGCCCCAAAGCAGGTTAGAGGAACAGCAGGGGGATGATGCAGGAAAGTGAATGTTAAGCACAATTTTCTTTCTGAGTACACAGTTGAGGTTAGTTTTGCTTTCTGTTAGCCAAGGACAACAAAAGCCGTAGCTCTGTGATAAACTTTTTTTTGAGCAAGCTGGACAGAAATGCCCTTTAAAATTAATCAAGGGAGGAATAAAAACTCTTTCACTTAGCAACAGTCTCTCAGTCCCTCGGCCTTTCTGAAAGCCTATCCCTCCAAAAGAGGTGCCTCTAGTTCTTTCTGTTCCTTTTGGGCTGTCAGCTGGGAACCATAGCTCTCGGCTAATTTCCAGTATTTGGGTACTGTTTTGTTATATAGCGGGACCAGCTATTCCCACAAGTCCTTCAAGGGGCCACATGCACTGTTACACTTCTTTATCCCATGCTCTCAGTACAAGACTGTCCGTATTTGCTATGGGAGAAAATTAGTTTTGAAAGAATTGTTATGACCCACCGTGTTTTGGACAACAAGTCGAACCTTGTATCCTCACAGCCATTCTGGGAGCTGCCGGGTATGGCTTCATGTGAAATTTCAGGGCAAACAGTTCCTTGGGCACTCAGATCTGATATGACTTCAGTTCACATCTGCAGAAGTTTAACATATCTCAGATCTTTCTAACAGCACTAGCGTTTGTGCTGATGCTGAAAACATTTTGCTGCTAGTTTATATCCTTTTCCTGACGAAACACAGAAAGAGAAGCCAAAGCTTTAATTCTTCTAAGCTATTCTTTTTATTTTCTTTTGATACACATTTTTACCCATAGGCATCTTGGTTGCTAGCTGTACTTGCCAGTCCCACAAGCACTTTGGAAGCCTTCTCAAAGGAAGCTTCTTCCTTGTCATTACCAAATCTCTGTTTGCAGAAAGCTCACAAATAAAACACACTCTAACTTCTCCTTACTCTCTGTTTTAGGGGCACATACTACTCGTACTCATTCTGCAAGTTTCTAGGGGTACCTGGACTACTACTCCTATCATGTAGTCTGCTTGTTGGGAGAGGAGTGCAACCCAAGTGACCCTCCTCTGTGCTGTTGAATACCACAGCCAAAGCCTAAATACTGTGCTGACATAAACTTCATGAACACAAAAGAGAGATTCACAGGTTGGTAAAAGCAACAAGGATCCCAAAGAGCATATTCCCACAACCTAATGTGGTATTTGTGCTCAGAAGGAAATCTGTTTGCTTCTGTTTCTGCCTTGAGTCAAGAGGGACAGAAACAAGAGTAGCTGCTCTGATCTATGACACAAATACAGCAGGGCTCTACAGGGCAAAGGAGTGGTAGGATAAGCACTACAATAGACAAGCAGGCTCAGTCAGCACATTGTTGCAGGCAGATGACGTGCCAGCAGAAGAGAACAGTGGTCCCAAGACAATTGTGGCTGGCCCACAACCTCAGTCTCTGTCAACTCCATGGCCTGTAAGCCAAAGGTTTGCTTTTTTTCCCATTCCCTTGCATACCACATGGCATCTCTGGCCTTACAAAACTACTGACTTCTCCCTGGACTTTTGGGTGAGTGATACGCAGTCAGGAGCAGCCTCTGGATAGTAGCAGGCAGTATGTTAGACATTTGATCCGAGAGTTGAACAAGGGTACAGGCTCTGTACTGGTACTGCTCTGACCCTGAAGAATCCTTCTGCCTCATTCAACCCAGCTTCCTTGAAGCTTTAGCACATATGACAGAGATCTGTATCCAAGAACAGAGCAATTCCCCTTTCTGGCTATCCAGGTACTTTTCCACATCAGCTCTGTTGTTCTTTTTTCCTGATACCCTCCATCTTTGCTGGTCCCCGTGGCAAGCAGCTGTGATTCTTCATGCAGTTCCTATCTTGCTGGAAGCCCTTTAAAAAAGGCTGAAGAATCCCTTGTGGAACAGTTTGAAGAAAGAAAGTCTCCCTTGGGTTACAGATCATCAAACAGAGCAGAAAGTATTTAAATGAGTTAAATTATACTCAAAATGTTCTGTAAGATCATTACTTTCACTGCAAGACCATTACTCTAGCTACTGTGCCTTTCCAAGTTATACATCTTCTAATTATGGTTATGGTGTCAAAATAGTGAGGTTCATACATTGTTTTTTCTCAGACAAAAAAAAAAAAAAAAAAAAAAAAAAAAAAAAAAAAAAAAAAAAAAAAAAAAATTATAAGGCTGTTTCTGAAGAATCTCCATACATGCCAATATGCAACCAGAATGAAATTTCTCAGATTAAGTGGTCTGGGGCTTCTCTGCAGCAGTAGACTCTTAGAATCAGCTGTTTGGAAGAGGTGAAAAATGATAGTTTAAGGTAGTTTAAGATGTCTCTTTCACAGGGACAGAGCAAGACTAAGGGACTAACCCAGGCTAATGCCTGTCTCCTCAAACCAGTAGAGAAGCCAACGATGGAGAGGCTGCAAGACAATTCAACCAGTCCTCCCAGACATTAAACAACGTAGCTAAAAATGGGAAGATTTTCAGGGTGCGTGTCGGGGGAGGTGTGTGTAGGAGGGACTCTGAGAAACTCGACCAGGCCACGTTCTGAGTGCACAGCAACAGCCTACAGGCAGCATGGGCTCACATACGCAGAAGACCGGGATAAGAGCAGCGCCCCGAGCCAGCTCCCCTTCCCTTCCTTCCCCTTCGCACCCCGGGGCAGCGGTGCCCCCCCGCCAGGGCATGGGGGCGGCCGCGCCAGGAGAGGGCGCTCCGACACCAACCAAGCGCGGGAACCGCATCCATCGGCGCCTCAGGGAACTCACACTCCCGTCAAAGGCTTCGGGGTTGCTTGGATTCGCCCGCTCGCTCTCGGAGGCTGAAGAAAAGTCGTCAGGGCGCAGGTTACAGGCGTGATGGAAGAAAGCGACCGCGGTTTATTTAAAGAAGCTTCTCTTTTTTTTTTTTCCTTTTTTCTTTCGTTTTAACTGTGCAGGCTCAGTTCTTTGCCAGCGGGAAATGTCTGTCTTCCCCCGAGGCAGAAACTGAAGACCGTGGCTCAGACAGGGGAGAATAAGGCTATTTCATAGCCTATTTTATTCCTGGGAGCTGTGAGTTTCCTCACCGAATCTACTGCTGCCTCTTTCCCAGCGTGCATGGACCGGCGCGTTGGGGAGCCACAGCTGCTCCTGCAAGAGGAAATTGTGTGTTGTTTCCTCTTCTCTTGCTGCTCTCTCAGATCCCACCTCTCCCTTAGGCCTGGTATGTCTCCTGCACAGCAAGGGGGCTTCTGGAGTGCAAAGCCCACCCACCTGCAGTGCCAAGCCCTGGCTCCCTGTTGTGCCCAGGATGCCAGAAGCGTCTCTCAAATGCCTGCTTCAGAACCTAACATGCAGAAGACCTGGCCCAACAGGCTCCCCCAGCCCTATCCCCCTAACCCATAATCTCATGAGTGAGGTCTCACCTACCAGGCAGAAGCAGTGACATCTTTGGGCTCTCTGAAGCTGGGTCTAAACTCAAAGCTGGCTTTGCTCTGTGCAGGAGGTTGGGTTGTGACCTCCAAGGGTCCCTTGCAAGCTGAATGTTTCTATGATTCTCAGTGATGGATAAGTACAGATAAAACACCCCCTATTCCCATTTCACACCACAGAAGCCAAAAGGTATAGACAGTTAAGTCAATTTTGACCAAAAAATACAAGGACTAGAAAAGCTGCAGGTAGAGGCAGCCATGACAGTACCTGCTAAGATACTTGCTCTCTACCCTACCCTGTTAACTCTTCTTTTACAAACTCTGTGAACAGGGGGAGGTTAAATATGGATTACACTCCTGAATTCACTGTACATAATATCAACAGATAAACTGATGGTGTATATCTACCCTGTTGGAAAATACAGCATTTGTTGATGGGCCAGCTAGAAAAATGTCTCATTTTACATTACAACGCGAACAAGCAAGGACTGATACTTTTCGTCACTGCACAGCTGCTCACTGGTGGTGCGTCTGCTGGCTCACTCACTCCTTTAAGTTCCAACACCATAAATTTAGAATTGGTTTATTGAAGTCCCTGAGGCTTTATCAGCCTGCTTTTATTACAGTCTGGGCAGAGAAGCTGCCTGTAGCTATCAATTTGATTGTATCGGCATATTTTTTAAAAGCCACATTCTCTGTAGTTCAACTTATTTTAAATATCATTTACCATGTTCTAAAGGGCCAAATTTAACTCAAAAGTAAGTTAACATATAATAAACACAGTTGCTTTTACTTGTAACCGCTTGTTCCTGTAACTGCTTGGATAATTAAGTAGAGGACAAGATTGACATAATGGACACTACTGTGAACTTGCACTTTGGACTTGCCAGGAGTCCCTGGACAGGCCACTTGCTCTGTGCCATGCTTGAGTTTCCCGTTTGCAAAATGCACCTAACACTCTCCTGCTTGGTAGGGGCAGTGGGAGTAAAATCCTCCTAAGATTGCAAGGTGAAGGCCATATAGGTGCCAAGAACAGATATGTACATAAATATTCAGACAGAAACAGACATTGTGACTCAGTCAAGCTTAAGTATTTTAAGATAAAAACTGCTATTTCAAGCATCCTAGGCTCAAAGAGATCCATAAGAAAAACAAACAAACAGCACAGAAATAACTGGGGTTATTCACACTCAGAAGAAGTGCGAGAAATTACTTGCCAAGTTCACTTTTGAGACCTTGACAGACTAAGAAGTAAACAAGAAAAAATCAACATATGAAATACATGACAGAAAAAAGATGCAATATTAAGGCTTCTTTCCCCATTTCTTATTCAAACATTTCAATGTTTTGCCTCCAGTTGAATAATCCTCTGGGCTGAAATACTTAAAATGAAAGTGAATTTATATATAGCAGGCCAAACTTACCTTTTCTAAAATTCCTTAAAGAACAGGTCTGGGGCATCGATTTGGTCCAGAATATTGACTCTTCAAGGGAATATCAGTTAATCTTGAAAGCACTGCAGCCCCTCCACTTGCCATATATTGCTGGGGAGTCAGATGATGCCTGTGTCGTGATTTACCCTCTCCTCCGTTCTGAGATTCTGGCCTGACTGAAACTGATAAATTACAAGGTTGAGTAGCTTTTAACATACTAGCTAGAAATTTTCCTTCCGAGTGCTGGCACACAGGAAATACTTGTTTTAAAATATGCTGGAATGACACTAGCAGAGCCTTCCAATCAAAAAGAAATTCTGATCCAGCAAAAGCACAAGGCTGGTCCCATTAGCACCTTGCTTCTCAATTCAAAGTCTTAGATACACAGTCATCTGTACTGACACCAAGAAGCACCACCATCCATCCACAGTTACACAAACTCTTATAGCAGGGATGGGCCTGAGCTACAAAATTCTGGTCTGAATCCGAAGTCCACCCCCCGTTTCCCGAATTCTGGATTTAGAGTTTTGTTCAGCCCCAACTCAAATACAAAAACCTCACAATTGCAGACGCAGTCACAGAAAGATGGCTTAATGAACTTCCCTAAGTAGGCACTTCCAGATATACATGGGCTGGATCGGATCCTTATCCCTGTAACAAATGACTAAAGGAGCATGAAACTCAGTGTTACGCACCAGGTGGAAAATGAGCTTCTCAGTACAACCCTGGCCTTGCTAACTAGGGTATGTTTTGTGTGTGCCTGACCAGCATGGTCAAGCTGTACTCTCAGTAGAATGGATAGCTGCTGCAACAGTGCATGAGTGGCTTGCTACAGTGAAGCAGCTCTCAGACCTTTCCTGCAGTGGATCTGCACTTCTGTATTTTAGTGATGTCCTTTGGTCTGAGGCTTCCCCCTTACCAGGTGGCTTGGTTCCTCTGTGTCAGAGTGTGTGCCTGTGTTACATAAAGCATATGGGCACATCAGAGTGGAGTATTTACACAGCAGCAAAAAAGTCATATTTCTGTTTTGTAAGATATGTAATGTTTCATATCCAAGTTATCAGAAAAGTGTAGATACAAATAAAGACACAAGTACAGACATACATCTGCATAGTTTTGGAAAATGATGACATTTTCCTGTGAATAGGATAATGCAATTTAAAAGTACTAATATCAGAGAAGAGGCAATACGTTGTTCTTAGATGCTTGAAGGACAAAAACATTTAGTGAGCTCTTGGTTTGGTAGCTGGAACACAGCACTGCTATTCAAAGCCAAATGATATAAATACAGTAGCGAGAACTTTCTTACCAACTGTGGTAAAAAAATTTCACATGCTATTTCTTTTTAACCATGTATTTCATTCTTCATTTCTGCATTTGATTGCAAGTAACATGTTCTTCCTTCTTTCTTTCAAAGGAAATGGAGATCAAAGAGCACTGTAAATCCACAGAAGAGTTTAACAGAGATTGCCAGTTACCTTTTGCTGCTGCTACCCTTCAACTGTAATAAAAACGTGAGAACACAGAACTGGAAAGGACCATCTGGAACCATCTGTGAGCCGTTCCTCACACTGTAGGCTACTATGTATTAGATGTTTAATTGCAAACAGTGCATAGAACATCTACTCTACATGTCACAGTCCATAAAACAGTTCCTACATAACACAATTAAGAAAGATGAATAATAATAGGCATCCAGCACAGCATCAAGCATCATAAGCATCTAAGTACTGTGGGCTATAATCATTTTAGTGTAGAATAATTTTAAGAAATAAAGCATGAATTTTGTCATAAGAAGGCAGAACAATAAAAACATCCCAGCATCTGCTACTCTGACACAGGGGAAAATTTCTTCTTTATCTCCAAAGTTGCAGTCCATTTAGTTTGGAGCATGTGAATCAGATTCACTTCCCACTCGCTTGTAATTCATCTTCTTTTCATTTTCCCCCATTAACAGTACCACAGCTATTGTATTTCAGCCATCAGGCAGATCTGAAAAAGCTGGAGAAGCTCATACAGAAGAAGTGCAACATTGGGCCAACTAACATGACCTAAGTATGTATTGCAAAGATTTTGGGGTGTTGTTACAATGCACTGATCTGCTACCAGTGGCCTTCTGAAGAAAATACAAGAAGTATTTGAGGCTCTGGGAAAGGTATAGATGAAAAAAAATAGTGCCCAAAAAATACTGCTGTTTCAAGGGCTGTGCTGAAACAAGGCCCATCTTTCTGTTCATTCCCAGTAAGCCTTCCTCACACAGTGTAAGGAAGTGTAAGTTGTTTCATCCAGAAAGGAAAAGTAATGGCTAATAGATCCTTTAACTGCCTGGAGGATGTTATCTTCTAAGGTTAAGACCAGACTGACTGGCAGCAGCTACATACTGCCAAAATCATAAAACAGAGCAGAAAACAACTGTCAAGAAGAGAAGAAAAAAAAAGAAAAAGAAAAAAAAAAAGATGCAGTCTACTGCTTGTTTTTCTCTCCCCCAATTCTTGAGAGATGATCAAGAAAAATGTGGTCTGTGTAAATGGAAGGTATTCCATAAATACATTGAGTGGAGTTTACAGCATCCCAGAGGAACTATTCATCAACTCCAACAGGAATATGCACTGGGAGGCCTTCACTGAATTAAAAAAAAACAGAAAAGAGCTATCCACTTATCTCATCATTTGGTTATCTCTAATTTCAAGGAGTGCACAGAGAAATCTTAAGCCCTCACTGGACATTTAAAAAGAGCTTTTAAGCCCAATGCCTTCTTTTCCCCTAAGTACAGGATAGATATCCAACAATTTGTGTATTCACTGTCTTGCACTGAAAATACATTTTAATTACATTTACATTACATGGGATTTAAACGATATATTTTTACTGATTTAGAAAAAGCTATTAAAACGCAGATTGAGCAATTCAGTACTCCATTGACAGACAGTTTTAAATACCATTGGCATGTACAAGTGTCCATTCTGCCTGAGCTTCAGCAGAATTTTTATAATTAAATTTAAGATACTTTAGGGACTGTAAAGTGAAAAAAAAAGAAGTCGGTCAGGGTTCAATCTTATGAAATACTAAACATTTTCAAGACAGATTGAGTGTCCTCAATTTTATCTTAATCCAAATGAAAGTTGATGGTGCTCAGTACCTATCAGAAGGGCTCAGCACTTTGCAGGGTTAAATCCCCTAAGAACAAGAAAACAATATGCTCCGGATACTGACAAGCCTGTAGAAAACACTCTAATAATGACTTCAACCATGACCTGGGGGGACTATTTCTCGTGGGGCCTGAGATAATTCAGCCTCTGTGCAAGTTCACACTTGAGACTTTCCTGACCAGAAATAGTCAAGTTTTTCAAATTATGAGTTAGTGGTCTTAGGTTTCAAGATACAAATTACTGTCTGTCAGGAAGGAAGAGCTATAAATGAATATTTAGGAGCTGAACAATGGCAAAAAGAAGGGTACTTTATCTGCTAAGCTGCTGTTCTCAGGACACCTCAAGCTCCCATTGAGAAGGTCTGGAAAGAACCTTGTTACATTGTACAATGTACTCAGTTCACAATAAGGAAGTCATACTGACTCCATGCTATGTAAGACTTTCCACATTGCATTGATCACTAACCTATGGAGCATGCAAAGAGACACATTTTAAGTTTCACAGAAATACACATACTTTTGATGCAGTGCAGAAAGCAAAACTCAGCAGACAAGTGTTAGGAATACACTGATTTGCTGAAGCAATTAAGACACTTCTGAAGCCAGGTGATTCTTCTAAGATCACAAATGAAACTAAGCATTATGGTCTTCACTGATTGCATAATCTTTTTCCCAATAGTTGTGTGCAATTATTCCAGAAGTTAAGGATTACATCTTCTAAACATCACACCTTTGCTGTGCAGAAAGACTTTGGAGAGAGTACCATGTAGGTAGAACTGTGAGGGAGAGCTGGATTTCATGGGGTGTAACTGTCAAGTTAGAACTTTTCGAAGAGGAAAAACTGAAGGGGATCATTTGTAGAAAGTAGCTTTAAGCTGAGAACCTTAATGACTGCAGCTGGGCAGAATTTTGGCCTAGCTTATCTCCTGAAGATATTATCTCTATCCCAGTATTAATCCTTTCAGCTTCTGACATGCTGATACATGTTCTGTCAAGAGAAAGACCCACTTTTTCCTCAGCCTCCTCCATTCACACAGATCACTTTATATCACTTTATCTGGATACAACACAGAATGGTGGGACTGCCAGAAGGCAAATTGCTATACTTCTTGTAGCTCAGCTTACATGATTAAATCCCTCAGAGTCAGAATGCTACAGCATATAATGAACTTCTCTCTTGTCAAATGAAAGGGACAGCCAAGTGACAGAAGGTAGTGGCTTAATATGACATTGCATTATAATGCAGCTCCAGGGAATAAAACTCAGAAGAAATTATCTGAATGGAAAATTTTCAGTCATATTTTTTCCAGAAAAATGTTGATTTTTCTAAACTGAAGCTTAGTAGAAAAAGGCAGTTTTCGTGAATTTATTTAGAAAAAAACAAATACGGAAAAAGCACCTGAAATAGAAAAAATTGGTTTGAAACAGTTTTCAAATTACATTCTTATGATAATAGTATTAGCATTTAGAAAAAAAAAATTGTTGAAGTGGGTAGAAGATTCCATACGCTGAATACTTTATTCAGATATTTGTTTGAACTTCCCGTTTGATTTTTTTTTCTGTTACAGCTTGGGAAAAACTTGACAATGCTAACAGCTTTCATGCCTTACCCTTTTCTGCCAGTCCTTAGGATTTCATAAGACACTAAACTTACTTTAACCATGAACTTGTATTCCATAAAAGACAAAAAGGCATCTGACAAAGGCTTCAGATATAACTGGGTGGTCAAGGATACCAAAAGACTATGTAGAGATGCTTTTGTAGAAAAGGAACTAAGTATGCAAGACTTCATCTTGGAGGTACAGAGTGAAAATTGTCAAAAGTTATATTGAGCCACACAGGCTTCATGCATTTCCTGTCTTTTCTTGAAGCAAATAGCACAAGAAATGGTCTCTTGTTTCATTCAAATAATAAAATAACAAGAAGTATTGTTGTGCAGAAAGGGTGGGATAGGACTTAAGATACGGCTTCAAAAAGGAACTGAGTGTATTGTTTTAAGTTTCTACAAACATGCAGCTGTTAATCATGAATGCAGTTAAGAATTTGTAATGGACCCATCTGCAGTAAAACCAAAACTAGAACAGCTAAGCATGCTCAAATCACAAGGTAACTGTCACTCCATTTTTTAATTTTTTTTTTTTTTTTTTTTTCAAATTGGCCTGTTAAACACTAAGGCTGGTAACAATCTGTTAGTAAATCTGTCAAGCTGTGGGAGCACTGAATCACTGGCAAATTTTGAATGTGGCAGCCAGAGATAATGGAGGGAAGTATGATCCAGGCAAAAAAAGGGCATTTGGCTGATCTCAAGAGTATTTTAAAAGAAAGAATAATTGAGGGCATGCGGCTACATGCAGCTGAGTATTAAATAGGTAAAAGTGGACAGGGTTTCATCAGAGGTACTTTGTGCTAGAGCATCCACAAATCTTTCTTTGGTATTAACATCAATTTCCTAGAAAAGTAAGACAGTTTGTATTTCAGTAAACATTTGGTATGGTGCTGCAACAGAAATTACTAGGAACTTGAAGAGAGACTGTAGTGTAAATATCTGTGAAGTCACAGAACAGAGGTTGGAGTACTGATTTTTCCAAATTTTCTCCTTTATGATGATGAGAACTTTTTTCCCGTTGATTTTCTGAGGATCCAAATCTGGAAAATAAATCGTACATAAAGCCTTCAGGAACTCCAGGAGAATATTATGAAATGAAATGAAATGAAATGAAATGAAATGAAATGAAATGAAATGAAATGAAATGAAATGAATGAATATCTGGGACTAACAAAGCTCTGCCAGAAAAAAACAAAACAAAACTCTGAAAAGCTACTACAAAGGCCAGAAATTAGATGATGGTTAGAAATTATATTTATATTACTGGAAATGTGAGCTGCCATCAGAAGAGACCTAAAATATTAGATTCAAAAAGTATCCAAGAACAAAGATGGAAGTTAGGAATGATACTGCAGTTTGGCAACCATTACAAATGCAGTGTAGTTAGGAGAACTCTGCCCTGAAAGAGATGGGACTGAAATGGTTGGTTTAGCAGGTGGAGGTGTCATCTATCTATTACACAGCACTAACCCTTTTTGGCTGTGAATTTAGCATTTGTTAAAGGAGCCAGACTAATGGCCTGGAGACCAAAATTCCCTCTATGCACAGAATAAAGGGCATTACATGCAGAAGCAGTGCAAGTTGCCTATATTCTTCCTGTAACACTTTCCAAACCTAGTGATAAACTTATAAAGTTCAAAAAATTATACTTACTAAGAGAATATTAAGATGTAATTTTAATGATGGTTTCCAAATGTCTACAGTAAGAGAGGGTATTGGACAGTAAAAACATTAACTAGCAGATAAACACGTGGTAGCATATAGTGGCTGGAAGCTGATGGTAGATAAATTTAACCTAAAACTAAGGCACACTTAAAGCTACTAATAAGAGAAATTATTCACATTTTTCCAAGGAATCTGCCTGATTGTTTGCTTGTTTTATTCAGATTTACCAAAATATTTTGATGAAAATTTAGGAACTTCTAATGCTGTTGAACCTTAGGACTTCTGTTATAAAGAGTGGACACATTTGTGAAAATCAGCACTTGGAGAGATGGGAATGCAGGTATTAGTCGGTGAAACTACATCTTCTATCTTGTAGAATTAACATCGTAAGATGTTTAAATTATTGTTCTGCAATTATATCATATTGTGATGCATTCTTGAGGAAAGACCCAGCCTACTTGAAAAGGGAAAGACCATCCCCATTCTCTTGCGTGAGTTCAAACACCGCAGGGTAGGAGAGCTGGAAATTACTGTTGACCATAGCAATCACAACCCAAGATTTACTCCAGTTTAGCTGAAGGCAGACTTTTGCTGTTGATTGCAACAGATATTAAATTAGATCTTTAGAGAAAAAGGTGTGTATTTGTCACCAGTCCCCCCAGTAATCTATTCTGTCCAAAGGGGAATGTACCCATTCTAAAAGACAATATAGAAAAAGCCCTGAAAGCTATGGAAATATCCAGCTCAGATTGCTGAGTGCTTTGTTGGAATTCAACTACCTGTGTGTTTGACCTGTCTGCTTAGTCCTTCACATTTATTCAGTTATGTATGTTGCTTTGCTCTTTTCCCTGACTCTGAACAGATGAAGGCTGCCTTACTTGAAGTACTGCCTGTATTTCCTTCCCTGGTGTAAATGAATCAATTGCTCTAATGAAATAACCTTCCCTTACTTCTAAATTTCCCTTCTCAGCTGCACTTCTCTTGAAGTACGAAGGTATATTTTATCCTCAAAATAACTGAAATATGGAGTTAAAAGTGAAGGGTAGAGACTTTTCCTTAGTCCTAGACAATAGATCAGCAAGACTAGGAAAACACTCTGTCTTAGCAAATAACTAATTACCCTTCAAAAATCAACAGTGAAAAAAAGCCCTTGAAATGTGGCCTATTACCCTTTTTAGATAGATCTAAAAAAATAGATTCTGGGTTTTTTTAGATAGATGCACAAGCAGACAAGTATTATGCTAGCCAAAACAAAAGCAGAGCAGAAAATATATACATAATGGAATGTACCAATGCTGAAATCACATTCAGTGTATGATAATAGCTTGTCTCTGAAGTGCTTTAATATGTTCTACTATGAGAGATTATGTTTTCACTATAATAAATGCTGCTCATGTTTTATACGGCAAGTGACTTCATCCTATGAGGATCTCCTGGAATGTCCCAGCTTCCAGTTAAAGATATTCTCTTTCATCTCTAAATAGATTACACCTTCAGCAGGTGTTTGAAATAGGCAGAGGCCTGTAGCCTCATAAAGAGGAAAAAAGGGGATGATTGGTCAGACATGGAAAGTGAGAGCTGGTAATTATTTTCATATGACACACAAGAGATGTTATAGCAAAGCTGACTAAAGCTGAGCCTGAGCTAGCCAGTCCTCTTCAAGAATGATGTCACCTAGTTCTTGCTTTCTACAAAGTTATGATTAATAAAAGGGAAGAATTATTACAGTAACTTACTCTTAGTGGGCAAGGGGTGACATCAACAGCAGCTGAACAAACTAACCAAACTTAGTTTTGTGTTGTTGAGTTGTTTTTTTTTTTTTTTTTCTTGAGCAGTGACTAACAACGGGCTAATAGCATTTGAGGGCACAAAGGACCCTTCAAACTGGAAGGATGCTTCTGGTGGAACTTTTTAATAGGAGCCCCCATTTTAACTCTTCTGCTTCATTTTAGGGTTGCAAGATATTTTTGTTGGCCTGCAGCAAGCTCTTGCCTTTCTCTATTCATTAAATGCACACACATGCAAACTCAAAAATTATAAAGAACTATCCCATTTTCCTTCCAATACAAAAGTTGCATGATCCCCATTTTCTGCCTTATCTGCTACTATTGTATTTTTTCTTCATTTCTATTTCCAGAATATCTTTATAAAAGGAACTTATGCATATTTGGAGCATGGATTTTAACAGCAACAATATGAAACAGTTAGACAAAGAACATAGAATGCTGAGCCTCCAGTTAATCTCTGAAAGAATACTGTGTTTAATTACATTTTTTCTCCAAACTGATAGATACTTAATAGCAATCCTACCTGGTATTTAACTTTTGCAAATTTGCCCTCCCTAAAATTAGACTTGGCCACCTGGAAATATTTACCAACTGAACTGAAATGTTCTTGTGAAAGCACTTCCAGTGTAAATTGAATTCTTACCCCTGCAGAGTAACAGCACTTTGAATGTGCAGCCTGTAAAATAACTATGAGGTGCCCTGACAGAAGGTCAGGTATTTTGGACTCTTTGTGTCAAATTAACTTTTTCATGTGAGGTGGACAGCGTTTGCACTGATAATGAAAGGGGCATAGGACACTACTTTCAACTTCCCTGTCCCACAGGCACTGAGAACATTTCCAAATGAGAGCTGCAGAGGCTTGACATTACATTACTAAAAAGTTCTCTGATCTGGGTCGATTCAAATGCCCTTTTGGAACATTAATAAAACAAAAGATAGAGGGTGCAATCTAACCATTTGCTTGTCCAAACACTAGTAACATTGTCCTCTCATTTTCACAAAGACATCTTGTGAGGGAAACAAAAAGAATTTTCTTAACTGAATCGGTGAATAACGGTCCCAATGGTAGTATGTGAAAACTCAGCCAAAGGATGAGCTGAGAAGTACTACAGATACTGAAATGTTCAACCACAGACCAGTTAACTGTATTCTAAACTTTTTCTGTTGAAGGCTTTGTGCAGTGTAGAATTGTTTTGCAGTTCATAGGCAGGTAGCAACATATTTTGGCAAGTAGGGAGAAAACCTTGGGAACCATAGCAGTTTCCCATTTCCATCCTGAGAATAGACTTTGGTAGCCTTGGACAGAGAATTAAGTACTGCAAGCAAGCTCCCACCTCGTATGTTCCAAGTTAAACAAGACACATACCTATTTCAAAGGACATAGTAATAATTAATAATTCGGGTTCTGAAAAGCTCTACATATTATCTGGCAACCAAGTATTTATGCTACCATGCAGTCATTTTAGTCCTCATACTTAACTTCACAGTTAGAACATGATAAAAAAGGCAAGTTTATATTTTGTGCTGCTCATACTATATTTTAACCTACTGCTGAATCTCGGAATATGCTTGGGAACATTTTTTATTTTCCTGGAGTGACCAGATATTCAGTAGACAATGTCTCACAATGTCTGTAACTCCAGTAACATAAGTTCAAAACTATCTATATTTGCATATTTAAATATTTTGTATGAAGACATCATGTAATGAAATACCAAACTGTCACTTAAGCTGTTAGTTCATTTCTATGAGCTGGAGTGCTCTGAGGAAGTTATTAGGGTAGCTTTAATAAAAGAATCTCCTCCTGACTTTCACCTTTCTTTCTGAGTCGGATGTCATACTGCAGTTCCAGCCTCACAGCTTGTTTCCATTTCCAGACAGTGACATGAAGCAAGCTTCCCATAAAAGTTAGGACATCCGGCCATACCTGGGCAGTTCACAGCAGCTTTGCAGCTAGACAGCAGAGGCAGTCTTTCCCAGTGATTCAGCTCTGAGACTATGAGAAAGCAGTCTAATGTATACAAAAGATGTTTTCTTAACTTTTCATCTTAACCAGAACTTGACGTACTGCTTCAACATCACTGGCTGAGAAAATGTTTCCAATTACTTGTGATCAAAGTTTACCAATGATCATTATACTACTGATCTCTGATACACTGGTTTTGCTCTTAACAACACTCACCAAAATGACCGTGCTTGGTTTGGATTAAGTTTTTTTATGACACTTCTTTCAGTTCTAGATCAGCAGTTTAAATCCAATCTGTGTCAGTTGTGACTAACGTGGTTATTCACAAGGCTAACTCTTGTCTAGGGTAGATTTCCTCCTTTGAAACTGGTGGTAAGAGAGAGACTTTTCTGAGGGTGATTCAGGGCAGGAACAGTTAGGTCTTGCTCTGAATCACCTTCAGGAGCTTTCTCCTTCTTTCCATGTCATGGAGACAAGCATGTCACTGCCACATAAGGACATGAGAAACTCCTTGTATGGTCCTGCTGGTGGTCCAACTCCCCTTTCTCATTCCAACAGTGGCAATAGCAGATGCTGGCTGGAGAGAGAATGTGAGCCTGGCCGCTTCCCATGGGCCTGTCCCTTCAAACTCCCCAGTATCCGCAATTGTTGTATTAGGGGTGTTAAAGGAGACATCCCTGCCTATTCCCTCTGGTAGTTTTTTTATGGACCTTTTAGAGTTTTCTGATACTGTTCGCCTCCGCAGCCTCCTGTGGCAACAAATCCCAGAAGCTCAGTCTCCATTGTGTAACCACTGTATCTGTTTTAAATCTTCTCCTACTAGTTTCAACGAGTTCCCCCTAGTACTGCAGGATTTGGTGTGTAACAGTTCAGCATTCACCTTTTCTGCCACCTTTACGATTTTCTAAATCCCAAGCCTATCTTCTCTCAGCCTTCTCTTATAAGCTGAAGAGTTTCTGTCTTTCAATTTCTTGTTATTGAGCAGCTGCTCCACAACCTTAATCATTTTAGTGGCTCCTCACTAACTCTACTATGTCCTTCTTGAGGTGCATAGACCAGAACTGCACACGATACCCATTTTATAGGTGCACCTGTGGCAAAATGGGTATCCTCTGTCTTGCTCCCAGCACTCTTCCTGACAACATCCAAGATTTTGTTGGCTTTTTGGACTGTCACTGCATATTAAATTTATTAGTCTGGAGACTAAATGATACCTCTAAGACCTCACTTCTCCCTGGGCTGCAGATACCCTTCAGAAATACTTCCCTGAATGTCACTTCCAGATTGGCTACTTGCTTATTTGTATGAAAGGATTCACTTCTTTCAGTTCAGCTCCCACTGACACTAGAGCAGGCAGCTCTGCTGAGCATCCCAAGAACTCACTGGACTGAGGGCATGAGCTGGTCTCTGCATACCCAAGAACGTGTGTGAAGAAGGCTGTCCTGTGGCTGTCCCTGCTGCACCTCTCCCGTGAGCGAGCAAATTACTTTATTGTTCAGAGCTCTCAATTTGGCTCTGACCACAGGAGCTAAATTCAGTTTAAGGAGGAAAAAAAAAAAAGAACAAGAACTAACCAACTATCCTCCCCCCCCTCCAAAGAATCTGCTTTATGAGAAACATCTGAACACTTCTTTGTTGGTTTTATACTTCCTAGATGCTTGGTTACTGTTTCTGAATGGGCAGCTTCAAAGGAGTAATTAAAAAATGTGTGCACGGACACACAGATGAGCCCTGTCTGTGCACAAAAACTTTATTCTGAGCTACCTTATGTCACCCCTTTTAGCAGGAGTCATCACAAGGGCATGACCAATAAGCAGACAATGAATAAAGAAAATAACTGTTTATAAGTTCATAGTTGGCACACAAAAGTTATTGAAGAGGAACTGATATTCTAGGCAACTGGCCATTACTTCTGCCTATCAACCCTCTGTTCTCCCGACTGTTACAGGGTGTTATAAAGTTCATCTTTTAAAATTACTTCTACAATACCTCTGAGCTTCACAGGTAAAATTCTGTGCTCACTGATAAACAGGTTTAAACCTTATTGTTCATGCATATAGTAGTCTCCATGCACAGACACTAGGCAAGCAGGTATTTAACAGTCTACATGTTACACCTCCCACCTGCACTGAACTACAAGTATAAAATTTCAACCATAAATTGAGAAGTCACATGAGAAAAATTAATGGAAGTGGATTAGTGAATTACATCCAGATTTAAGTACCACATATCCTGGAGGGGACCTGCAAGAAAGCTATAGAGGGACTTTTTACAAGGGCATGTAGTGATAGGATAATGGTTTTAAGACGAAAGAGGGCAGATTTAGATCAGGCATTAGGAAGAAATTCTTCACTTTGAGGGTGGTGAGACACTCAAAACAGGTTGCTCAGAAATGTTAAGGATGCCTCCCTCCTGGAAGTGTTCAAGGACAGGTTGGTTGGGACTTTGAACATGGTCAAGTTGGAAGTGTCCCTTATGGACAGAAAGGTTGGAACTAGATGATATTTAAGGTCCCTTCCATTCTATGATTCCATAACATCTATTAAAAAGGTTTAACCTCAGTGCTAGCACATCAGACCTCAAGTGTTAAACACTCGGATGAGGAAAATTCTGAAATGCAGTCTCAAAATTTAGGCAGGTTTACGTTTGGACCTGGCAACTCTAGGGCATCTCTAGTGCTTGTTGATACAGTGTGTGTGTGTGTGTGTGTGTTTATCTGTGTCTGTGTGCATCTGTGTGTGTGTCTGTGTGCATCTGTGAGTGGAAGAGGAGGAGCTTCATTACATCAACAATTTATTTTACTGTATTCACATCCTCAGTTGTGAAACACTCAGAAATTTTTTGTGTTTCTCTGAAAATAATCACTGGAACACAACCCGTACTTTAGAGGAAACCTGTGTCTATACTGGATACTAGTGCAAACATTATTTTAAATAATGAACTTGAAAACCAGTGCTGGCAATAAGATTACAGCATGGAGCTGCTTACTGCACATTATCTGCTTTAGGTGGACATCATGTCAAGTCAAGGAGCTTCTGAATTGAGCCCTTATTGGAAATTGCTGGACTGAGATTTTCTGCAAAGACAGAGAAACTTCCATGTATTTGCTCCTGGGAGAGCCTCAGCAGGACTCCCTGCCCCCTGATGCAGGGCTAGAAACTGCCTCTCCATCAAGGAAACTGGTGCCTCAAAACCCAGCACTGAGACACATTGAGACACTGAAAGGTGATGCCAAGACAGTACCAAGGAAATGCAGAATGCATGGGGAGCACTCCCCCCAGCGTCAGACAAACTCAGCTGGTGCCTGTGCTCTCACCCACACCCTGTCTCCCTCTATAGCTTCTTTAATTCAGGTCCCAAAGGGTCTTGAGAAACCAAACAGCAATGACTTGTTTGTCATTTCTGACTCACAGATCTCAGAACAGATCTTGATGCTTTCCATTTTGCAGATAGGGAAATAAGGTACTTATCTTCTTACACAGCAGTGGAGGGCAGAGCTAGAGAATCCAAATTTCCTGGGTCCCTATCTAGCACTCTATCCAGTACTTAGTTGTAAGCAGTCAGGCTTCCCCTTACCATATAATTCCCCTTACAATAAATACATGCAGGATGTATTTATTTTTCCACAATGATTTGCTCCACAGGGAATTCACACCAGAGAAAGAAGCAACAATGCACAAGATCAACATATTCTTTTTAAGCCACTTGTTGGTATCTTCAGTATTTCACTTATGCCAAATCTCTGCTGGCCACTGTCACAGAGAAGGAATATCTGTCAACGTGTGACACTGGAGCTTCTCTTAATGGCCTGTGCCAGGTATCTGCCTTTAGAAGATTCCCCAGTGCAATCTCTCATTGAATTCAGCTCAACAAAAGTGGCAAGCCTAAAACCTTCATTCTGTTCCCACATGTCAGCAGACTTAGAAGTAATCAAAACATAATATGAAAAATGTATCCCCATCATCAAGGGAGATAAATCAACATGAAATTGGACCTTTCCTGCAATATAAAAATTGGGATGTTTTCAAAAGGAAAAACCAAAGCAGACATTAGTACACAGAAGTTAATTTGAAAAAAAAACAAACCAACCAACAAACTTTACGTTAGATGCTCTACATTAGATAGCCTCTGAAGTCAGGAGATCTACCCAAATTTACATTTACTAAGGGTCCAGCCCTCCTCTTGCAAACAGAGTTGTAAATCTTCTTAAAATCTACAGGCAATATTACTGTGGGAAGCATATCAGTGAATAATCTTCTAAACAGTTTTTATCTAAATCCCAATTCTGTGTTTCTCTTCCTCTCCACCAGTGGTTAATATTAACCTTTAGAATCAAAGCTTGATTCACTAACTTCACTAACTTCAATGGCATCGAGAATTGGCCCTAAAATCTGAAAGATAACAGGACTCTGTATTTATGGTGTTTTGTGAGCATCGATTTGACTGCCTGTAGTAAAAGAAGCAGAACAGAGGATTCAGGGCTTGATAGAGATATAAATCCATTCTCCATTATTTTGCAGCTGGTCCAAATATATCTTTAATAAAATGGCACTGATAGAAGTGCAATTGCGTAAGGAATGGCTGTTGTACAAAATGCATGTGCAACAGTTGGTTTGCAACAACATGCAAATTAATTTAATGCAATCTACTTTTCAGTAACTATTTTAATTCACCTTTAAATGTTTAATGCTGCTCCAGCTTGAGCCCCACATTTTTCACCCTACTTGGAACCAAATAGGATCTGTCATCTGGGTCTCCCTCCCTGATTGCTTTTAATCATTGAAGGGACTCCAATCATAAGCTCTGGAAATATTTTTGATGACAGCATCACTCAAGACATTTGACACATTACAAAGTTGTTTCTCAAGGAAAAAAAACAAACCAAACCAACAGCCAAAATACCCACTTTTTCACTAATGTACTGAAAAATTGCCTGTCAAATGAACAAGCTGTGAGAACAACTTTAGTTCTTTGGACTACCCTCTACAGTTATAACTTAACTCCATACTCCTTATAAATTCAAGAGAATTATCTTTGTGAATTGATTTTCCCTCAAAAGCCAAGTTTTGAACAAGTTCTGATTATAGAACATATTTGTGTCATATCATCTCACACTAATAAGATTATCCATCTCATCTAGCTTATGTATTCATATCCCCTGATTTTTATTTTGAATTGTAAAATGACAACACATAAGCTCAAGTAAGATGTATGTAAAAATATCCCTGTTAGAGAAACAGCTCTCTATTCTATGAACTGGTAAGAAAAAATGATCAGTGAATGACATGACAGAAGACATAGGTATAGTTTAGGAAGAAAATTAACATTCTTGCTCCTGTTAGTCAGATTGACTTTATATGAGTCTCTTGAAACAGAATGTTTTCCCTGCTGCAAGAAGTGTCATCCATTATTATTTAAAAAAAAAAAAAGCAAGAACTTGAAAGCTGTTCTTTACCCCACCCTCTAGACCGCGTTCTTATCCTCAGATGAACTTTATTTTTTGACCAGCTCACTAATTATGATTGAAATCAGTGGCCCTTCTAAACAGCACATAAGCATTAGAGTTAGCAGCAACACCAAGGCTGGCCTTAATTGGTCCATTTACATAAAATTAGAACCGTAAAACTTATAAATATAAGTTTCTGACATATCTTTTCTTGCTATTACAGTAAAATAAGGTACAGCAGAGTGGGATTCCAGCCGATTTGCACAGAAGTCTGTGCCAATGCGTTTTCTAGTGACTGCTTCAAAGCAGGAATGGAGATGCACAAATACCATTGTGTGCAATTCAGAATTCCAAAACAGCCAGTAAATCATACAATCTCCACTAAGTGAATAACAAAGTGGCTCTGATCCATTTTTTAAGGGTTTGTAAGATAAAATGCACTACTAGGAAAAAAAGAGGCAGATTGCTGGAAATACTAACCTTTTTATCTCAGTCCCATTCCTTTAATTATATCTGATCTAGGCAGTGAACTAAAATATACTTGCAAGCCAGCAAGATGGGCTCAGCATTAGTCTGATGTATTATGTGGTCTCAGTCTGTGGTATTATAATTTAAGTTAGAAATCCCAACTTCACTAAATGAACAATGATTATCTGGATTCTGAAGCTGCCAGAAAACAAACAAACAACCAAACAAACAAGCAAAAAAAAAAAAAAAACCAAACCAAAAACCCAAAGCAAAAAAAAAACCCCAAACATAAAATTGAAAACAAACAAATAATAATAATTAAAAATAAAAAACAAAAAAACAAAACAAAACCCCAGCTACAAGTCTTTCCCAAGAGCAATTGCCCTTTCTGGCAGGAAGGGGTAAAAATAGAGGCAGCTCATTAATATGGCTTGGCAGAGCTTAATGGCAGCTGGTCTGAAGAGTTAGATCAGTGGGTCTTTCCAGCAGTACTCCCGGACCACTGCCAGCAGGTGTTGCTGTGTTCAACAAAATGAAAAGAAGTGAAGGGGTGGGGAGAAAAATATTTATAAAGAGAGAAATAGGTGTGAAAAAAAAAATTAGTCACCAATTAAAGCTTTCATTAGGCCTTTGGTAAAGCTACACACAAATTCCCCGAGGCAATAAGGAGCATGGTCTGAAATGAATAATGCTTTGCACTTCTAATCTCCTTTCAGAAGTTATCCTGTGCTATAAATCACACACATTTGCTGTGCTTCCTTGGGTAGCCCTCTCTTTTTGTCACAGATCACACACTTTCACACTGGTAATTCTCTGACTGAAGCTGGGGGAGAAGCCATGGGCTGGCTGGGTGCTGCCTCAGGAGGGGTGCGATGGTCAGCAGCCCTGGCTCCAGCTCCTGTGCAGGGAGGGAGCACTGTGTACTCTGAATTCATGGATAAGTGTTATTTTCAGGGCAATTTTTGCACTCTCTGTAAAACCAACACAGTACAAGATCTCTTGCTGAGCATATGTCTGCTGCCAAATTACAACAGTCACTGCACTACCAGTATGTACCTAATTTCAAAGAGTTTTAGGATGCCAGTTAAAACCAAATTCAGGCTGGTTCTGAGAAAAACAGAGTTTCATGCTGGAGAAGTCCTTAGCCAAATTTAAGATTTAGGATCCCCGTTAAAAATATGGTCCTGCAAATAACTAGATACATTCGTGCTCATTATTTGTTTCTTAATCATGTCTCTCGCTGTCCTTGAAAAGAAAAAAGCAAAAATAAAGCAAAAAAAAAAAAGCTGTTTTTTGTAACAACTGGAACCACTGATGTCAGATTGCAGGAAAGCTACTGAAACCTGCATCAAGTGACCTCAATCCACAGCATTTTACAGCCTGAAAACTTACTAGATGCATATTAAACCTGAGAAAAAAAACAACCTATCTGGTCATATGTTTCCCATTAAGTCCTGATTTTTTCCTCATTTTACTAAAGCTGTTGTGTGAGTAAGCTGCTATGAGGACTCGCTGGTATCACAGTAAGTTGAAAATTTTCAGTCTTTCCTTCCTTTCCATATCAGCCACATTCCAAGACAGATTAAATTTTTGTTACCAACAGGACATAAAAATACAATTATAAGTACAATTCAGGCCAAAAAAAAAAAAAAATCTGAAGGATGGGGATTTTCTGGTAATCAGTGGGTGTTTTGAATGAGTAAAGACTGCATGATCATGCCATTTGTCATAAACGGTACCACATAAAGCCAGCTATTATGTGTGTTTAAGAAAGGAGATGGATTTCGGATTTACTTTTGACCTTATATATATTACTTTTGTACTGCCTAATTGGCATAGAGTTATTTCTGATTTTCACTAATGTAAACAGAAATGGAAATTGCATTTTATTTTATTCCATGTGTTAATACCACACTTGCAAAAAATGTGATCTGTCATTCATTGTAACTTATTTTTAGATGTCTAAACAGTTTTTAATAGTGTGATGCAATTTGCACGTCAAGAAGCCAGGAGACTTGGACAAGAGCAATATGATTCATTTCTAAGTGCTTTAAAGGGATTCCTAATTTAACAGAAGGACATATTTATACAAAGATTGAATAAAAAAAATCATCCACAGCAAAAGGATTCTTAATCAAATGCATTTTCCTGAATTTGAAACGAATCCAAATTTGCAAATAGAATATCTGGTAAATCCTTAAGTATGAAAAAAGAAGAAAACAATTAGCGAACTTGTAATTAAGTATTTGGCAAATGCTATATTTGAACTAAATCAGTGATATCTACATCTAATAAAGTCTATATCTAGCTATGCAATAAAACAAGTTGGAGTGTGTCTTCCTGACTCATAATGTTTGCTTTCAGTCTGATTTTTAAAGTTCTATTCTTTAAATGGATATAGAAAGCACCACTACAAGTTGAATCCACGATATTTTGTCATGCTAGACAATTAGGAGTTTCCATTAGATAATTACCAGAAGTATGTCTCATACAGGAAAAACAGTCAATTGCTGATGTAACAGGATTAACCAATCCAGCACAGTGATCCGGCCCACTTACTTTTGACAGACATTATATGTGAGTGTACACATGAGAAGTACAGTATAAAGCTTCGCATTATAAATACCACAAAGAGGAACTTCAGCAGTTCTTAATGCACAATACAGCAGTCTCCTTCTGAGAGTCAGCACTTGAGAGGTAAAACTTTCAATCAGCTTTCTTCTTTTAAAACTTAAACTTTTAATTCCTCTGCATGCTCTTGCATATTGTTAGGGCTATACTGAATGAATGCATACACAGAGCTTTGCAGCTCAGGTAATCTTTTAGAAAGAGTCTCAGCCATCATTTCTATATTTATTCAAACACTATGTATTTTTGTACATATATTTTATGCTTGTATGTAGGTAAGTACAAATGAACTATATATCAGCAGTATCAGCAGACTCACTTTGGGAAAGCAGTGCTTTTTAGAAAGTTATGCTTTAATGTTAAATCTGTCATCATCATAGCATGCAAGTAAAATATGCCATACCTATATGTAATTGATTCTTTGTGATAAGTGTACCTGTTACATATGGCAAGCAACTTATACCCTACAGCAAGAATTCAAATATACTTATCTGTATTTTATATTGATTTATGCCTATCCCTTACTTTTCATCAGACACTGTTGGGATAGGTGCTGTATTAGAACTATAAATAACCCCTTTAATTATGTCATCTGTTAGTACATCTAATCATGAATGCATATTTTCATCTGAAATTATTTTTTTCATCCAATTAAACTTTTAGTTCTATTTCAAGCTGACTTTCAGGCTTCTTATAATTAAAACAGACTTTGAGCTGTTCACAAGATCCAAGAGATTTAGATGTATTATAGTGAAGTTTGTGTTACAAAGATGTGTTTATAAGAATGGCTGCAGGGTTTATAATGCTGACAGACCTGTAAGTGTAACAGTATATAACAGTATAGCAACTGAGGTCAGTAAAACACAGATGAGGGTGTACTGTGGATGCCTTATAATAGTGAAAGACTTATAAAAGAGCTTAATTGAAAAGGACTTGCAATATATAACATTTGTAAAACTTTGGTTGATTGTTCAATTACTTCTGTATGTTTCATTTACTTTAACTATAATTCCTTGCCTGTCTCTCAGCCCATGTGCCTGTAGTCATCTCATGGAAATTAGAGACCTTACAATGCTTATATTTATAAATTACTCCTTTCCACTAAAATACATGTTGATGGTAATATAGTGAAAGTAGAATATTTACTGGGTGGGAGGTTAGCACACCTGAGAAGACAGAAGTGTGTGAGAGAGAGAAAGAAAGGAAGGAAAAGAAAGAGGGTAAGTACAAAAAAGGAGGAGAAACTGTTCTAGGAAAATCTGTACAGGTTAAAGTCTGGAGGGGAAGAACTTAAAAGTTAGTCTATCTGCAGTAGTTTTCTCATTTTCCATTACTAAGTTCAAATGTGAGGGAGTTTGCTAACTTCCTACCCTTGCTAGGTTAGGAACAGAACAGAGAGGGTACAGAATGTATAGGCAGCATAAAGCAATGGCAGTGACACAGGGAATGCTTTTTCACTGCAGAGCAAAAGTCTCATGGGCATAAACTGGCAAGGGTCTACCAACACTTGTTGGAATTTGGGGTTTTTAGCAGTGTTTCAGACTACTTTTCATTCCCAATATCATATTCTGATTGCCCTCTGTGATTTAAATGAATGAAACTAAAAAAGTACCTTCTAATAACAATGGGCCAAATGTAGAAGATCTTGCTCAGCCTCCACTCAGACAGAATTATTATTGGCATCAAGGAAGGATTTGCCTGAGTCAGGACCGAGTATGATTTGTCCATATCACATCTAACACTTTTCACCTTCAAAGCATTTTTCAGACATTACTTGATTAGCCTAAACCTAAATATATCTGCCTGAGAACTTCTAGGCACAGAGTAGCACAGAATAAGGGATAGTTCTGGTGCAAGGGCACTACCTTAGCATGTCACAGAAATGTTCTGAACTGACACTGGCTTAGGCTTTCAGTGCCTGACCACATATTGCAGCTGGAGAGTGTATCATGTATTGCACAGCCCTCCAAATAACAGTGTTGTTTTGCTCCTGTTAGATCTTTTGCCAGTGTTGATAACCTCTAGCATTTAGAAGTGAGCAGAAGAGATCTTTTCTCCCCTACTCAAGGCAGGATAATGGTTTGTTCTACCCAAAATTTTCAGAGCCCCTGCCCTCATCTCTATCTCCTTCACAAGCTATTTAACAGTGCCTGCTGTCCCTAATGATACCTTGCCAGACCAAGAGCAGGGAGCTTGGTAATAAAAGGTTTAACTCTTTTCATACATTCATGATTCTTCTGTTTAGTTAAGGCAGTTACTAACAGATACTGTTGAAGGAATAGCACAAAACGACACAAAAAAAGAACGACACAAAAAATAAAGGGGGGGGGGGGAGGGGGGGAGAAGAGAGAGGGAGGCAGCCAGGGGGAGTCCAGGGGGGTCAAGCAGAGAGGGGGGTGGGGAGAGTAAATTTACAGGAATGAAAAGAAATTTTAGAAAGGGGGGAGGGCAGAAACCACGAGTAGTGATATTTGAAGAGAGGTGTGTGTTAGGGGAGCAATGAGCATAAGGAAGCCAGCCTGCCTGTTCCTCCCCCTTCCTAATCATAGCCTTTACTCACAGACAAAACTCCCTCCCTCTCTCATTCACTCACTCACTTTAGGCCAATCCGTCCTCTCTCTCTCTCTCCCTCTCTCTGTGTCTCTCTCCTACTCTGAGACAGAGTCAGAACTCTTCTCCCTGACAGCCACAAACATCTACAGCACTTATTGCATTCAGAGAGGGAACCTGCAAACAAAACTTCACAGAAAACTTTTGGTTCTTGTTCCAGAGAATTTGCTGAAGAGAAGGAAAAACAAACAAACAAACAAACAAACAAAACAAACCAGCCCCCAAAAAAACTGTGCGTGAAGGGGGAGGAAAAGCAGGGCCTTTTAAAAAGGGAATCACAACAACTTTTGCTGCCAGGATGCCTTTGCTTTGGAAGAGAGGATTTTTGTTGGTGCTTTGCTGGATTATAGTGAGGAGTTCCCCAACCCCAGGATCGGAGGGGCACAGTTCAGTCACTGACTGTCCATCATGTGCCCTTGCCACGCTCTCAAAGGATGTGCCCAGCTCACAGCCTGAGATGGTGGAAGCAGTAAAGAAGCACATACTGAACATGTTGCACTTGAGGGACAGACCTAATATCACTCAGCCGGTGCCCAAGGCAGCACTTTTAAATGCCATCAAGAAACTCCATGTGGGAAAGGTGGGAGAGGATGGCTATGTGGAAATAGAGGATGATGTTGGAAGAAGAGCCGAAATGAATGAAGTTGTGGAGCAAACCTCAGAAATCATCACTTTTGCAGAATCAGGTGAGTGCTTGAAAAACAAAACTGTAAAATATCCTTTGTGCCAGAGCTGCAAGTAACTTATTCTCCTCAGTGACAATTTTTTTCTGTAGGATGAGACTTGGGGGAAGGGAGAAGGAAGAATGGGATAGGGGGGACAGGACTCTGAAGGAATTTGATTTTTCTGACTTAGTCTTGGCTACAGATTACACTTGCTAAGCACAGACAGGCACACAGGGAGGAAGCTCTCTAACCAAACTTGAGCAGAAAGTCAGGCTGCAGCAGGGTCCTCCAAACTGTGACTGTGAAGCCAGAGTTCTCGCAGTAAAGTACTGGATTGCAGAGCTGATGGTGAAAGAAAAAGGGCTGAAGCCTTTTGGGGAGTTTATCAAGACAGAAAGAGAGCTACAAACTATTTGAGAAACAGCCCTTTCATGTTAAAATTATAGTGGAAGTTACAAAATCAGGGGAAGCAGCTTTAACTTTTAGAAGTGAGAGGATTTGGTATTTTGTTTTTAATTTAACACAGCATCTTCGGCAATAAAGAATTGCAGGGACTGTCAGATGACTTCAATAGAACCGGACAAGTTGCTGTAGCTGATCCAATTTTAAGGCAGACTTCTGCATACTGGAAAAAAAGATTCTGTTCTTAAAATGCTCCAGCCAAAAAAATGTAACCTTGGTAGGGTGTAGTTTGAACTCTTTTACAGTTCTGTTTTCCCTAACTCCTGTATAGTTAGAGCTCAGAATATAGATATTTACAAAATAATGACTTAAGATTCAGATCAACTGCCTATAGGAAATAGGTCTAAAATTTTACTTTACTGTCTTGTTCCTACATGAATAGGACCAGAACCCATTTTAATTCAATGTATTTGTATGTGCATATATATCTGTTAGTGTATGTGAGTATGTTAAACATGTATCAGTAGCAGTATCTTGCAATAACTCTATCATCTAACTAACAGCAACTTTTTATGATGATGTCTAGCCAGAGCATTTTTCCTGTTGCCAAGATGGTTTTAAAAGAATGTCATTGTTTTGTTTGGTACAGCATATGGTAGGCAAAGTATGCAAAGGAACTCCAACCATTTTTGTTTAAAAGTTTGCTGCAGCAGTATAAACAATTAAGACAACACTCAGAGTTTCCAGTCCTGAAAACCTGTTGACTCAGATGTTCTGTTTGCAGGGAAGCCATGCACAAGTAGTGTGCATGCTTTAAAGAGCAGACATTCCTTCTGATTGTCCAATTTCCAACTGCACAAGGAGCCCTTCCTTTGGAGTCCTTGTCGATATACACATTATCAGGTCTTTCAGTATGAAATCTCCAGCTTTTCAGTTTTTCTGTCCCCTCCACTTTAGAAAGCAGGCAGGAGGTGTCAATGCCAGTGGTCATTAGAAGCAGAGGCAGCTCAGCGTTAGTTTAGAAACGAGTTTTTAAAAGCAAGGAAATCTCTAAGCTATCTATGAGTCGGATTCCCCACCTGGATTTCGGCAGCTCGCTCTGAGCACAGTAAAACACATATGGCATGAGCAGTGGTTTCTCTTCACTGTGTGAGTCCCAATCATTTGTAAACACATTATTGTCTCTCCTGAGCTCTGACACAAAGGAATTTGGAATTTGATATATGCCTACTCAGTTCGACACCCTCCAACAGCAGCTCCTGAAGCCATTGGCTCTTGGGATCACGTGAACAGCAAATATTTTGCCATTGCCCACAGGCTGGCCAATAGTCCAGCCACCGATCCCCCCCGCCACAAACTACCCAATGCTAACACGGATTGATTCACATAGCGTTGTCCTACCTCTGCTAGCCAAATTAATTTAAGAAGACTTGTGTCATGGAGTTGCACAGCTGAAGGATGGGGGCATCTGCTGTGTTCCCTTGTCTTTTCTTTCCCTCTGCTGTTCTCCACCTTCAAGCTGAGCCCACTGTCAGATAAGGCAAGGAGGGCTGCCCTGGCCCCTTTTTACCCATAGCTGCTAAGCTTTGATTTGGGAGGAGCAATTACCAATCTAGAAACCAACCTCTATGGCTTAGGTTTATAATGGAAATGATAACTCCACCCTGTGGAGTAAATTCAAACTTGTAAAACGTATTTTTCAATCTACAGCTATTCGTATTTGGTATCTTGCTAACATTGGGGGATCTATCACAATTTACAGGTGCCAGTGCTGCAACAACTTAAATAAACTCTAACTGGGATCTCTTCCACTGAACCATGTCAAATATTAAAGAAGTATTATTTTTCCATTTGAAGAAAGTGAGGCAAGAAGAAATCAAGTAACATGTCATATAGGAAACATGAGCTAGAAAGACAGAAATAGAATATAGCCATATAGACAGTCCCCACTTTTTACTCTGTGGGAACAGGGAAGAGTATGTATAAGTTTAAAACACCAAGCAGGAGAATAAACATGTTCCTCTCACAGTCAGGTTAATGTTCTTCCATTATTAGTGTGAAACTTGCTCTGTGTTAAAATTGGGCAATAGGAAATCAATGAAACTGAAAGGAAACATCTCATGTTGTATCAAATAAAGGTCTGTGGAAAGAGAAATAGGGATTTTTGTTCCTTTGGGTATGAGTCTACATAAACCAGCCATTCCCCCTACCTTTTAGAAGCCACATTTACTACTT
Source organism: Heliangelus exortis (assembly GCF_036169615.1). Lineage (NCBI taxonomy): Eukaryota > Metazoa > Chordata > Aves > Apodiformes > Trochilidae > Heliangelus > Heliangelus exortis. The sequence continues at coordinate 52,681,189 of NC_092423.1, read as the reverse complement.
GCCTTCATAAAAATGTTGTATTCCCATCTTTCATCAGTTGTATTCTCAGACGTACAGTGATTTGGCGTGAATGAACAAAAAGTGCCCTGTGCACTTAGCTCTGGCTTGAGGCAGCTATTTTCTAAAACAGACCAAAATTCAAATGAGCACAGGCTTCTGTCAATTAGAGGGGAAACTAAATGCAGTGAGCTTGTCTGAAGCACAGGTGTGATTATGTCCAGAAAATCAGCAAAATACTTGGCAGGTAGTTTTCACAGCTAACCAATCCAGGCAGATCTTTCCAAAACTAATGACCACTAGTCATATTGGGAAAAAGTTTACAAATGCACCCTGCTGTCCTTTGGCACTCTTACAAATAAAACAGAAAAATGATTTTCTACTTGCATATCAAACTAAAATTACTAACCTTGATTAGTTCTGCTATGAGGATAACTGTGCCAGAACTCTGTGGGTTACTTCAAGGTCCTAAAAATAGTCTTTTGAGAATGGGAGTCATATAATTTTGTGACAAGCAAATCCAACAGGTTCTACAATGCTCATAAAATATGGTTGGCTACTAACTCTTTATTTTCAGTTGATAGCTTATTAGGCAAACCTGGGATTTTGCCAAGTGAATTTGATCATGACAACTAAACTACCAATGAAATGGGTTGCTAACATAAGCCCCCAAGAAAGTGGTAGGAATTACTGGATAGAAATACTGAAATACAGAGGCTTACCGTTAGGAGACCTGTCAGGAGAAAATAAGAAGTCTGACAGCTCTTTAGAGTGCTTCTACCTTTTGGTAACACCTCATTCTGAACTGATCTGACCATGCAATGCCTACTTTTCCTACACGTGTGGAAGATACCCACTCCTTTGTATTCAGTCTGGCAGCTCAAGAAGAACGAAAGGATGGGTCGCTTATGCCTCTTTACATCATTTAATCAGTTTTCTTTCGAAAGCGAATGTACTTCATGGTAGAGATATCCGTGCTGAGTAAAGAATGGCCACGAGAGGGCACACTCCAAAGACTTTTCACTCCACTCAAGGCAACCTTACTGCAAGCTCCTGTTTTACCTAATTGGATCCTGAATTCCAGAGATCTTTATGCTTATCTGCAGCTTCTCTGAGTGGAGCTCTTGTTTCTCTCTTCTAGTTTATTTAAAAGGCAGAAGTTCACGGGAGTGGAAGACTGCAAGTAAAATAATGCAGGAAGGAAACAGGAAAAGGGGAAAAAGATGATAGAAGTTCTGGAAATCTAGAGAGATCAGAAATTACCATTATTATTTTTTACAAGATGCTGAGGAATGTGACTGTGAATCATCATCTGAGATGATTTTCTCACACCTTTTTTTTTTTTTTTTTTTTTTTTTATTTTTTTAATGCCGTCTTCTTGGCTTAGAAAACAAGCCTGTTTCCCCTTGATGTTATTTTTTAAATGATTTTTTTTTTTAAATTTTTTTCTTCCTTGGCATACTGTAGCAAAGATTTTAAGTTCAGCAAATGAAAGCATGTTATTTCCAGAAGAAAGCTATTCTGTATTTATCTGTTTCATTATAATAAAACGTGAGAATTCAGGGTGGTTGGCTGGTTTGAGAACAACTTGAGAAAGCACAGACGAACCTGAGGAGGTGGGAACCAGTTTAGAAAAAGATACCTGTGAGAGTGAGAGACAGAAGTTACCGTATGTATTCATCTCTGTATGTAGTCATGCATACAATTTTGTATGCAAATGTCAGAATATGCACTTCCTTGTATGTACAAGTGCATATATGTCCATCTGTACAGGTATGCCAAGGCAGACACAATTCGATACCCTTGTACCTGAACCAGTGTCATACAAGTAGGTTCCTCCAGATAAATCTGTTCATTCCTGTGGTCTCCTGTGTGTGCAGGAGGTCTATGCTGCATATCTGTGAATAATGCATGCTGAGGAGTTCTTAAATCTAACTATGTCTCTGTGGGTATAAAAAGGCGATTTCAGGTAATACAACAGATCTTGGCAAGATTGATTTAGGACTGAAGGATAGTATAGTAGAAGTAATTGCAAATCTTGCTATTCATTTCAGTGGGATTGGGATTTGGGCCTTAGTGCATAAAAATTAAATATTTTAAAGGAAAATCAGATGGGCAGTTTCTCATTCGCTTAATTTTAGAATTTACAACAAATTATTACAGATATGGAAACAAAAATAATTATTCTCTTTTAGGAAAGACAAAGACTTGGTGTTGTTTTTACTTTGAAATATATGTTATTGGTGCAAGCAACTCTAAAATTCTCTTGAGCTATTTGAGTTGTAAATGCAAAAATCAAGTAACAAAAAACTTCAACCAAACAACACCTTTTTTGTTTCTAAATATTTAAAGCCATGTGGGGGAAGGGCTTTCAATTTGGAAAGAACTCTATGCTGTGGATGTAAAGTGCTTCTCTCCTGACAAAATAGCAGAGGACAGTCAAGGTTCACCAGAACTGAATTATTTTACGTTCCGAATGACCTTGTCAATGCTGCTTCGGGTTAACTTTTCAAGAAATGGTATTTAAATAAGGTTGCCGCTGCTTTTTTCCTCACGAATGCTTGGGGAATAGTTCTTTTTCCTGGTTTTCTTTTTGGGTTGTTTTTTTTTCTTACGGCTGAAATCTCATTTTGCTGGCAGCAAAAGTTATGTGAACATAAAGATAAGGTGTTTATTATTTCTGACATAGTTGCTCCTCCATTTCTAAGAGGCAAAAGTCAGGCAGTCAGGGAGCAGGAACGAAAAGTACACAACCTGGATGACCAGTCACACTACCAGGGGTGATGAGTAGTTCGAGTAAATCGTTTGCCAGTGATCCATAGGGTGAAATGCATTCACAGCAACAGCCACTGTCTAATCGCTGTAATAACACATTTGTAATAATGAGCCTGCCCAGGGGATAATTGCCAGACAATAACAGTGCTAAATTCACTGAATAAATGCTATGCTGAGAACAATTTACCTAACTATAGCGGTCACTCATTAGTAAACATTTTGAGCAATTATCTCTCAATAACCATGCTCTTCTCTTCACTCTCTTTAGAGGAACCTTTCTAGTAACCTATTTTTTTCTGTCTCCCGGGGAACGGAAATGAGAAGTGAAGAGAAGGATGCTTTTGAATGTAATTACAGATTGGCACGCAGTACAAATTCCCCCAAATCTAAACATAGGCAGTAGTAAAGTTAGCAACTAAAAAAGGAAAAAAAAGCTTGATTTGTATGGAAAAACAGTTCCCTTACAGTATAACATAAAAACGGTTCAAAATTAAGCAGTGGTGAAGCATAGAATTTTAAAGTAACAGCACTTTCTTATGTAGTGAACATTTTTCAAAGGAAAATTTAAATACTGTATATTAAGAGAAACTAAACATAAGATGCACTATAATGTCATAAAAAATAACCTCTTTCGTTATGAAAAAACAGCCCTAGTCATTTAACAGCATATGGTTAAAAAAGAATAAAAATAATTTTAAGTATCTTAGCATTGTAGCAAAAATAATAAAAAAGATCCTCTTAATTGCACGACTTAGACCCTACCAAGTATATGTATATAGCTTGAATTAACAAGGCTCAGTCGTGAATCCTGCTGCAAATAAATGAGCTTCGACTCCATAGGTAAAGCCAGCAACAGTGAAGGAAGGATCTTTAACCTCAGAGGAAGAGTGCACCGAAGCCACTGGCTCTTGGGAGCACAAACCTCCCTACGCAGGGCTGTCCCTGCTCCTGGTCCCGCAGGGACTGGTTCCCCTGGTTCCCCCGGTTCCCCTGCGCCTGGGCCCGCAGCGGCGCTGCCGCTCCCAGTGTGCTCCCCTGCACTGTGCCCATCACCAAGTGCTGCTCAGAAGCTGGTACCGAGGGCAGAGCCCTGAGCAGCCCTTCCAGAGGTGGAGAGGAGGGTACCTGCAGGGGAAACCGTTCAGGTTTCTCTCCTAAAAAGGTGCGCGAGAACCACTGAAGAGAAAAACAGATACAAGCTAACTCTCGTGCTATATATACTGATGCTACACTTTCTTTCCATTCAGTAACTCCTTCCATTAAATCTTTTACCATATATGCACTACTTCTTCGGGCTTGTATTTTTAACCATTTCTCAGGGCATTTGCCAGTGTCACTTGCACTGCTGGACTGCTCTCTCAGCGTTGCAGCTCTCCTCATGAAAGGGAGTTTGCTCAGCAGTAAAGCGGAGAAGTGGCCTCTCCAAGGTTTTGGGAAGAGGAGACGAGGAAAAGCAATCAAAGGGGGCCCAAAGCAATCCTTCATCTCCTTTTTCAGATGCTTTCTGCTATGATAACAATCCAGGCTGTTGACATTGCTGTTTATATTAGCGTGGAAGTGATGAAGGCATTACCACTGTTGGGCTGAGGGTCTTTCCACAGGAGTCAGGCAGGAGGAGCAGGATGATTAGAAATGGAAAAAGACCCTTGCAAATCAACTGTGGCAGATGAAAAGGCAGGACAAGGGGATAAACAAAGTGTAATTATGGAAGTGATACCATCCCCAGCTTTCAGGAAGGTTTCCTTTTTACTTTCAGCTAGATGAACAGTATATATTTCCAAAGCTTTGAACCTGATCATTAACTCAGAGCAAAAAGGAAAGACTGCTAAATCCCCAAGCGATATTCAGAGAAAATGAAATACAGTGATTTTTTGGTCTCAGAACACTTGAAGAATTTATTTTATTGAAGCACTGCACCTTTTGGAAAGAAAGATCCTGTCATAAAGTGAATGTGCAATCATAAGAAGCCATATCCAGATCGGTTTTAGCACAGACCAAACTGATTTCAAAATAAGTTTGTTTGAGCACAGTGACCTCATAAAGACTGCAAGATTCATACTGTTTGTGCTGAGTGATCGTAACAAACCCATTGGGAATGTGGAGAGAATGCAGAAAAGCTTTGTTTTTTCCTAACATGAAAGCATGCTTTTTATCCCCAACTTTGCATCGTTCCCAGTCTCCTTCTAAAAAGATCTGTGAAATAGAAAGAGTTTTTTAATTGCTGTAAAACCTATAAGCCACGCAGGTTTGAGGATGTGGGATTTTGTTTTGTCCAGTAATACTAGGCTCATGTAAGCTTCCTGCATATTTTTTCTTTAGAATCTGAATCAAGCATTTGTGTGTGAAAACATAGCTAACCACATCCAGAGAGGCTGTTTCTGTAGCTAACAACCTACAGGGAGGCTGTTATCCCTGTATAAGCATATCTTTTATTACTTTTGCTCAAGCTCATTTTCCTCAAGTGAAGAAAAATCAAGTACTCGGCTACTGCCACCACACTGTTCTGATATTTTTAGTAATGAGGATGGATTCAACTTTCAAACATACAGGAGTGTAAGAAAAACTAATTAAGAGTTCTTGAGGGCCTGTTTTTTTCATGTGTTATCTGTCAAAAAGACTGGTTGCCTTGCTACACCTCTGGCAGGTGCATAAATTAGTATGAATATTTACTGCTGGAGGTATGTCATTTCATAACTATTTTCAACTCCCACTAGCATGGGAATAACAGAATGTGAAAGTGCATTAGCACTTTAAAGCATAAGGATATTCTGTAACCCAGGGCTTTCTGGTTTTTGTGATCTGATGGGCCATGCAGCTTCTTCCCCTGTTGAACCAGGCCTGTACATCCCAACTGCTTTCTTCAGAGCCCATGACTGGGCCAGTTTTTCATGCTGATGTCCAGCACAGCTGATCTGCTCATCCGCAGGTACACTCCTAGCACCAGAACTACTGTCTGTGCTCAGCTTGATACCTCAGGAACACAAAATAACTTCTGCACTTCATAAGCAATATATGCCTATTCACCACACCAGTCTGAGAGCTTTAGGGGAAAAGTGCAGCTAGGAAGAGGCTGCTGGTGCCAGAAAAATTTCTGCAGCTTGGTGTAAACCATCTTTTTTTTTTTTTTTTCCACAGGGTTTTCTTGGGTAGGGTCAGCAAGCAGAAGAGTTTGGATAGAGAGTCTTGCAGGCAGCAACTCACTTTCTGGCAGGTCACCTGCCTTAAGGTTCCTCCAAAGCCCAGATCCCCTCAGAAAGGATTTATCAGGACTGTGCCAAGGAAAGGCATAAGCTAAAGTTAGAAGCTTGATTTAGAAAAGTGAGTTAGAGGCAATGAAACCACAGGCTGGCTGGCTTGTCCTCACAGGCCTTAGAATTAGCCATTCTCATAGAGAACACTCCTTATAACACCCTCTGTAAAAGGCAACCAGCTTCTTGGACCATACTTGTACTGGAGGAATGTCATTGAACATCTCCTCACACTCCAAAACCCATGCAGGAGTGGGGTTATCTATCACCCACCTTCAGCTCCAACACAGCTGGCAGCTTTGACACAGTTTCATTTCCAGAAAAAAAATGGTGATCGTGGTAAGAGTTGACTAATGAACTTTCAGGTTTATTGAATGAATCTTATTTAAAAAAGAAAAAAAAGAAAAAAAAAAAGAATAGAAAGCCAGTAATTCTACCAGGCCTTGCAATACTGGTCAGCCTTCTCTGTCTTTTCTATAAGCCATTTCCTTTTCTAAGGTGTAGTCCCACTGATTCATGTAGCTCGCTGAGAAATTAATGTATCTCACTTTGAAGAAAGGCATCGTTAAGTCTGTGAGAAACATTTAACACAAACCATGTGTTTCCCTATCGTAGTAACAGTTAAAGTCTATAATTTTACACTCTCGCTTAGAGGGAAAACAAAAACAAAACACTGTGCCCTTTGGCCACTTCAATTCAGAAACGTCTGTCTGTTTGACCTGGGAAAGCAGCAGAGAAAGCTCCATGTGTCAGTGCCAGGGCTTCAGAGAGAAGGAAAGTAACAGGTAGCTCAGAGGGCTGCACAGCCTGCCTACAGACTTTAGAAACCAAGGACTCCTGAATTTGCAAGTGAGTAGGAGATGTGACTTTACCCCACTTCCATCACCCCTGGGAAGAGGGGAGCAGTGAGGTGGCCAGGGAGCCCATACTGGGGAAGTTCAGTGGCAATGGGAAGCAAGAAGAAAACCCTTGCTGCCATGAGAGCAAGTTTTCCAGTATGTGTCCAATCACTTCAGTTTTGATCAGGAATTGCCCTTTTTAGGGTGCAAAGTTCTGGTTCCCTGACAAGCAGAACCACTACACAGAGAATCAGGTCAACAACTGTGGGAAGCTTAAGATTTGTATAAATGACAAATGGATAATTGTGAATACTGTTTGTGTCTTGCTAAGGTCAGATATCTGTGCATTTCAAATCTGTGGTCCCAGTCCACCCTGGCCTCCATGCTGAGAAAGAACAAAAGACGTTAGCATGGCTTTTTCTTTTGTCAAGAAAATAGAAAAGTGCCTCTCTTGAAAAAATACCATCACCACCCCCCAGCTAATTCATTCTCGCTTAACTTTTTCATGCTCTAGTGATCAAATCATTAAACAGCCCTCATTATTCATTCCAACTTCTGCCAGGGATATGAGCTCTGTATCAGAGAAACACCCCCTCACCATCATAATCATCATCATGACATCTCAGCAAGTTGATACAATTATGCCAGAGAACCATCAGCGTAATTATACAGTTCTTTAGCTCATTTCTCAGTGTATTCACCATTACTATAATCACAGCGAGTACAGTGTGTTAAATTAAGAACAGGATCTACAGCTAACATCTCACAGGATGAAGAGACTGCCTGCTGCAGTTCTGCAATTCCTTACAATATAACTGCAAAACTCTCAAAGCTGAGGATCATATTTTAGAATTTCTTTGGTTTTGAAACAATTGACATTTACGACTCACTTTAAAATACATATGAAGAATGGTGTTTTATGGAGGGAGAAAGGGCAGGCTTTGCTCCCACAAAATTTACAGAGTATTGCCAAAGAATTGGCAGGGCTGGAATTCACTCCCTAACTTAGCTATTAGGTGAAGATTTGTATGGGTATACAAAGAGTCATAGACTGCTGTCACAGAAGCGTTGTTGCATTTCAGCTAACAGTGGTCACAAAGACAGCTTAGGCAAGCAAAATCTTAGCAGGTACTGATGCTTATTTGCCATGAAGTACTTTATGTAAATGACTATTATTACTGTAACACAATGCTTTGGTTAAAATATGATACTGGAAAACAACATGCAAAGAAGTACTTTCCTAAAGTGAGAACTTTCACAAAAGACAAATTGAGGAGGGGATGAGCTGAAGGAAGGTTAGAATAGAAGAACCATAAAAATTTGAAGAGCCAAGTAGGAAGGAACTTGTTGTCTGTGGCAATAGTACCAGGATTTTGTTTATTACAATGCAAGAAGACAAACTAACAAATTCTTCCTGTCTATTTCCATTTACCAAACCAGGCACAGCCAAGAAAATGTTGCACTTTGAGATTTCCAAGGAAGGTAGTGAATTATCGGTGGTGGAACATGCTGAAGTGTGGCTCTTCCTGAAGGTCGCCAAGGCCAACCGGAGCAGGACAAAAGTCACCATCCGCCTGTTTCAACAGCAGCGGCAGCCAAAAGGCAACTCTGAAGGAGCAGAAGACACAGATGATGGGGGGCTGAAAGGTGAAAAGAGTGAGACTTTGATTTCAGAAAAGGCAGTGGACACTCGTAAGAGCACTTGGCACATCTTTCCCGTTTCTAGCAGCGTCCAGAGACTCTTGGACCAAGGCAAGAGCTCTTTGGATGTGCGGATTGCCTGTGACCTGTGCCAAGAGACTGGAGCCAGCCTAGTGCTACTGGGCAAGAAGAAGAAAAAGGAAGATGATGGTGAAGGAAAAGAAAAGGAGGCTGGAGAATTCACAGTAGAAGAGGAGAAGGAGCAATCACATCGGCCCTTCCTGATGATGCTTGCCCGGCATTCAGAGGATCGCCAACACAGGCGGCGGAGACGAGGCCTGGAGTGTGACGGCAAAGTCAACATCTGCTGCAAGAAGCAGTTCTTTGTCAGCTTCAAGGACATAGGATGGAGTGACTGGATCATTGCTCCTACAGGTTATCACGCCAACTACTGCGAAGGAGAGTGCCCCAGCCATATAGCAGGCACATCTGGTTCATCGTTATCTTTCCACTCCACTGTCATCAACCATTACCGCATGCGGGGCCACAGCCCCTTTGCCAACCTCAAGTCATGCTGCGTGCCCACCAAGCTGCGGCCCATGTCCATGCTCTACTATGATGATGGCCAGAACATCATTAAGAAAGACATACAGAATATGATTGTGGAGGAGTGTGGCTGCTCATAGGCGCGTGTGCAAGACCCTTCTCTGTAAGTTGAGAAGAAAATGTACCAAGAGCCCAAGAAGACTGGACATGGTATAACCTTTTTTGATTTAAAATATCATCAGAAGTCAAAGGAAAAAAAAAAAAAAAAAAAAGCAAGAAAAGAGAAAGGAAAAAACAAAACAAAACCATTAACAGACTTATGGAGGATCAGAAAAGACTTCAACTATTAAAAGGAAGAAAGCTTCATGAATCAGGGCTTGAATGAGATACATCTGAATGGCAGTATGGGTTGGGGTTTTCCCCTTCCTTTCAGTATGCTCCTTATCTTATTACATAGTATATTAAACACTAGTTATTACTAGGGGAGTTACATTCCCTCCCTTAGTTACCCATCAGTTCAAGCCATGGTAGCAGCTCATCTAACCTGCAGCAATTTGGACTAAGTTCAAGTCATTGAAATTCCTTGAAAAGCCATGTGTATGAACACTACATTCACTGGCACTTTCCCCCCAAATTTATGGAGGAACTGAGTAGGTGTGTAGTGTTTGTGTGTATATATAAATGGCTATGTATTTATATACATATCTATATACATACAGACACTGTACACATACATATACTTAAATTGGTAAAGGGACAATATTGTGCAGGTGTATACACCTTCATCTTCTGCACTACATTTACAAAAAAAAAAAAAAAAAAGAAAAAAGAAAAAAGAAAAATGAAGAAAAACAGAATAAAAGAAAGAATGAATGAAAGAATAAAAGTTACATTTTGTAAAGGTGCTTACAACGTTAGAACTATGCAACCTAGTTGGTTTGAAACTGTTTACCTGCGAGAGAAAAAAAAACACAACAAAAAAACAAACAAACAAAAACCAGAAAGACTTTTTTTAAATGGAAATAACTTGTTTTAAAAAAAATTCTTCAGTGAGAGATACTTGAAAGGAACATGTTTGTCCAGTTACTGGAGCCAAACATTTCTATATTTTGTAAAAAAATTTTTAATCGTTTACTATTTGCACTACAATGGTGTCTGACCTGTCTAATCCTTATTTAACAAATATTTGCAAGGGAGGGTGGTTGGGTGTGGGAGGGTTTGAGAGCTGCACTTATTGTGAGCTATACAAAAACTGCTACAGCACACAAAATAGCTATTTTTATTATTATAATAATTATTATTATTTTGTACCTTAAAATGAATAGACACATACACCAAAGACATTTGTGTGAGCCTCTAACAAGTCTGTTTGTAGTTGGTACCATTCACCTGTAATAAGTTAGGGTTTGAATTAAGGGTAAGTGGGTTGATTACATTCAGCCTAGTGTATCTGTTAACCAGTAAAATTCAAATAGTGCCCTCAACAGAAAATTGCCATCTGAAGTAAGCCCAGAAAAGCCCTGGGATTTGGATCCAATATGCTCAGATCTGAGGTCCATCTAAGCATAATTGTCCTCTTTTGCATGTACAACACTAAGAATTGTCTCTGATTCACAGCAACTGCGCATTTTTGGGAAAAAAAACTTTAGACAAGGGATATACATATATATATGTATATATTTCTGTATGTATATATGTATGTATACACAAGGTATAAGCACTTCTGGCTTCACTTTAATGTTCTTAATGCAATGAATGTTTGTGTGCAAAGCACATTATGTTAAAAGATTGTTTGTACTGCCAAGTGGGAGGCTACATGTTCAAAATCGTATTTGTGTGAGAGAAACCTAAAGAGCTGGTGTACATTTAGAAAAGTCTTGATGTAAAATTGCAAGCAGCTTTGGGCCCTGCCCACCGTCGCCCCTGCAAATACAGAGAAAATGGCAATTGTGGTGGGATTGCTGCTTGAATCACAGACTGACAGCTCAACCACCACCCTCTAGCATGGCAACTCTTAATGGGTTTGTTACCTGTAAGACCTAATTTTCACCTAACCTGAAGGGTCCAACCTGTAGGGCATAGGTAGATTTTTTAAATTTTTTTTTTTTTTTACTCTATTGCTGTCATATTTAAGAGAATGTTAAAGTTACAGCATTTGTCTTTGAGTAGGGAGAGATGATAAGAGGGAATGGGAGAAACCTTTAGGCCCTGTTTACACTGAGTTTGATAACCCTGAGCCTGAAGCTTCAGACTCTCACAGGTTTGCAGGACCAAGCCCCTGTTAGCTATCTTCTCATGGGACAGGCTTCAAAAAGCCTTTCACTGAAAGAAGCACTAACAGGGCTCCCCACTTGTTGAGAGCACAGTCTGGAAGGGAAAAAAAAAAAAAAAAAGAAAAAAAAAGAAGGAAAAAAAAAGGAAAAAATAAAAAAAAAAGGAGAAAAAAAAAGAAAGCACAATTTAACCCGGTCACATTGGCTAGGGATAGCGTGTTAGCACCTTCATGGCAAGATCCATGTTTAAACAGTGTAATCAGGGCCTTAATTTTTTGTCAGCCAAAACTGTTTGTGTGTGCTTGTGTGAGTGGGTGTTCTCTGTGTGTATATGTGTGTGCACATGGGTGCATGTCCATATTTGTATGTATCAATAGAGATTTAAAAGAAAAAGAAAAAAAACCAGAAAAAAGGAAGAAAAGAAAAAAAAAGCCCTTTCCTCCATTGAATAGATATCAACACACATGCTTATAGCTAAGTTTTCTATCTAATTTATTCCTCAGTATTTAGATTGCATAGTACAGCTAATGGATTATACATTTACGTACCTTTTATAGAATTAATTTTTTACAGACTTGTTTGCAATTTGAAAAGAAAAATTTAAAAATCTAACAATTGGGTAAACACTAAATTTGTATTCTGTAAAATATCAAGGCTTTCTAATTTAAATTATTTACAGAAGTTTGTTGTTTTTTTGTTTTCTTCCCAGGGAAAGGGAGGGATACCAAATGCTAGTAGGAAACTTAAAAAAAAATTAATAAAAAAATGCAGAACTAATTTATCTTTATAGTTTAAACAAACCAAGTTACTGACCCTGCTTCATTTGAACCAAGTGACAGAATTATCTAGAAACAGAGCCAGGGTCTGTAACAGCAGGAGCAGGGACATAGTCTGTGACAGTTGTTGAGGAGAGTGCTTTTTATTTTCATTGGGCTTGAGACTTGGCCTTAAAGTTGGATGCATATTGTCCCAGAACACTTAATCGTGTCAACAGGCTCATTGACATCTACTGCTCTTCTTACAAGAGTAGTAAAACTACATAGGTGAGTAAAGGTAAGCCAGGGTGAAACAGTGAGAAGGCAGAGGAAGGGTAATCAGTGAATGGCACCATATATAAAAGAGTTTAATTCAATTATTTAAACCAGGCTACATGCAGCATGGTTGATCTCTGAATGTGGTGGCCAGGGAAGCAGGTGAGATAGCTCACGTTGGTAAAAAATATTCCCAAGTATGAGTGGTTAGAGACCTGAAATCCCAGCACCTTCTGCTACATGACAATGGCAAAACTGCCAGAGGCTGCACACAGATTAAGTTTAGGCTCACTGTTCTCCTGGCCAAAGCAAAAACAGCCTTTAAAAAGAAGTCTGATGCTGAGTTTGATACCAGCTTTTATGTGGTGAATGGCACAATGGAATTGGCCCAGGAAAACATGAAACTGGCCTGAGACAACTTCCAAGTGAGGAAATAAAATAGGATTTTAGATGTGGTGAGCATTTTTCATGATAGATACACCAAAAACAGAAGAAAGTTTTCAAATCAAGAAGTAACTGTTCCTAAGCCCAGCTTTTTAGCTTTCATTTGCGTGTGTATACTAATCACAAATTTTAAAGGTTTCTCCCTTCAATCTCTAGATTCAGCCATGGGGTTTTGATTTGTGGTCAGAGTTATTTAAAGTAGGGGGAAATGAAAAACTATATGATAAAATAAAATAAGAAATAGAGATGTTAATCAAGACTGACTGATTTCAGCAAAACACCCCACCCCCGATAATTTGATTTAATGAAATCTGCATGTACTGAAAATAGCATTAGAAATTGTTACCATATTTAAACAGTTGTTCAAGGGCATGCAGTCTCAAAAATTACTTCTCCTTTCAGGTATGACTATACCCAAAAGAAAAAAAAAAAAAAAAAAAAAAAAAAAAGAAAAAAAAAGAAAAGAAAAGAAAAAAGGAGACTTTTAACTACTAACACATTCCTTTCCACATAACCTACTTCCTGTTTATATTGCAATGTATTTTCAGCATCTACTTAATCACAAAAATGTATTTGTTTAGTACCTCCGCAATATTCTTGTTTCACAGTAGACCACATTTGGTTGTCTTTCCCTGTCTCCATGTCAGATGCTGGTTGGATAAGAAACTGGCAGAAACGCACATTAAGATGTTTCTTTGGAAGGCCTGAATGTATTTGTGTTCTTGGGATTTAGCAAAAGGAAATGCTTACAGATGCTTATAATTTTTCTGCAGTGATATGTCAGAGCAGAATACTGATCTGGGGCCCAAAACTGTAGAATTGAGTGAAATGGGAGTTTTGTCATTTCCTTAAACAGAAAGACTGTCTGACCAGATCTCTGAAAGTAGAACTCTGTTATATACACCTGGGCTTTGGTTTTGTTTTGTTTTGTTTTTTATTTAGTTGAGATTTAAGCCATCAAGTTCTTATAACTGTGAGACCGCAAGGCCACGTAGAGGCTCGCAGCGATACCTCTGCGGTAGAGAAGTTCAGGCATCTGTGAAGTCTGTGTGCAAAATTCAAATATTTATGGACTACAGTTACTTGTGCGGAATAGTGCCTTACTCTGTAAGCAATGCTGTTATTTCAGAAGGTCTCCTTTCCTAGAAAGTTACCAGTCAGCATCAATAAGGTGAGCAAAAGCTATTTCCTGAGTGTAGATAGAAGAGGTGATGAAAATGGTTAAAAGTTCTTTAAGTTAAACCTCATGTCAATAGTGTGCATCAGTGTAAGAATCGGATGCTAATCACTTTCCTTACACCGAAAAGAGCTTTACTCCCCATCTGCTCCCACTGCATTATATGTGGAGTAAAAAGATTTTCAGTATGAGTAAGTAAAATTATAATTTGACCTTTTGTGAACAACTTTAAGCAACATTTTAATGGGCAGAAACAAACAACACTTCTGGTTTATATAGCTATTTATTTTTTGAGATATAGTGAAACAGTGTCAATTCTCAATGGATTTCTTTGTATTTAAATACTTTCAAAAACAATACATTGACGATGGGTTGAAGATATATATATATGTATGTATATATACATATTATATATATCTACAGTATATATATACACACAACTATATATATATGTATATACATATATATATATAAATTATGAAAGCCAAGATATTATTAAGCCTATTTTGTTTTTATCATTTTGTGTTTTGTTGTTGATATTATTATTATTATTATTGTTATTATTATTATTATTATTTTGCATACTACATGCAGCGCTTTAACCAATGTCTGTTCGGCTAATGTAATTAAAGTTGTTAATTTATATGAGTACATTTCAACTATGTCAATGGTTTCTTAATATTTATTGTGTAGAAGGACTGGTATTTTTTTTATTTACATTATGTTTAAAGAGGTAACAGTTTGATATGTTCTCATTTGTTTATATTAGAAGTTATTTATTTTCACGGCATTCCGACTGGTATTTTGATTTGGAAGGCATGCTACCTATACTTTGTACAGTTAGTGGGCAGTATTCAGCAGCTCCCAGTAGATTTTAGGACCTATGTTAGATAAAAGACCTATTTGGGATTTTTTAGATCTTCCCTATTGGTTTGCCAGGACCACTCAGTGCACTTATTGCCAGACACTCTGCCTGCGTGACCAATTTATTCCTACTGTATTTACCCAGGACAGAGGACCAAACCCACCTTTGGTGTAAGTCCAATGACATCGGTGAAGTTATACCAGAGATGTATTTGGCTCACAGAGAAAATGCTTGTGCAAATCAATGCAAAGAAAAGTCAGAGAGAAAGGAAAAGAAAAGAAAAGAAAAGAAAAGAAAAGAAAAGAAAAGAAAAGAAAAGAAAAGAAAAGAAAAGAAAAGAAAGAAAGAAAGAAAGAAAGAAAGAAAGAAAGAAAGAAAGAAAGAAAGAAAGAAAGAAAGAAAGAAAGAAAGAAAGAAAGAAAGAAAGAAAGAAAAAGAAAAAAAGGAAAAATAGAAAAGAATGAAAGGAAAAATAGAAAAGAATAAAAGAAAGAAAGGGAAGAAAGAAAAGGAAGAAAGAAAGAAGGAAGGAAAGAAAGAGTCTTCGCATTTGGAATTTCAATGTGTTAAAAATGTTTGGGTCAGCTACTATTTTATTTTACTTCATTCTTTTTGTTATTTTGCTCTTTCTTATACAACAACAGCAACAACACAAGTGAAATAAATAAAGGGAGTTTCACCAAGCATTGTGTAATTGTCCCTTAATATGCATTTCTGGTTGGGAACGGTAGCTGGAGAACTAATAGAAAAAAAATTGACCTCAGAGGTGAAATGTGGGTGCCTCTTTGGGATGAACCATGTGATACTTTTCTCACTGTGCTAAATGGCCATTTGAATACCTGGCCCCACATGTAACGGAGTTTTAGATCGGTCACTTCTTGTGAAATGAAATGAGTATAAATGCTAAAGCCAACTGCCACTTCCCTTTGCCTGCCTTCAACTACCATCACCACAATTCTTGAATAATCTTGAATAATCCTGAATGAGATGCTTATACAGATAAAAGAAGAATTTGTATTAAGAAAACAATATTGGAAGGATGTCAGTTCATTTGCACTAGTTTATAACTTGATTAATATGCAGATGAAGTTATCAAAGAGACCAGATCACAGGCAGCTGATCTCTGGTCTGAATGACAAACTATCTGAATACCCTCATATTTGAAAGTAGAGTGAATTTAGGACAGGGTTTCACCAGTCACTTCATTCCTACAGTGATAAATGTACTCCTGCTACATTCCAGTGGGGTGAGAATCAGGAAACAAGAAATTTGAGGTTGATCTTTATATGGATTATTTGCACAGTGCTCAAGCATAGGCCACCACAGCTATAAGCAGGCCTTTTCATAATCCGGCTTTGAAAGCCTTTCCACAAAGGCTGGAGAGGTGAATTGCTTTCCTTTTACTGAGAATACATTTTCAACAAATAAATGCAATCAGTTAAAATCTGTTTCATATATAATTAAAACAGGACTTCTTTCTTTCATTATGATCGCTATTAATATTATTGCCAGCAAAGGCAAATCCAACAGGATTTGGAAGTTGCTTTAAGAGAATTAAATCATAAGGGCTGCTCATTTCCAACTATTTTTTTAACTTGAAATAAATGAAGCTTACACTTCAGGTATAAAAGGGGGAGCTATCGTTTTTCTGGCATGACAAAGTACAGTACTGGATGGCTTAATCCATATTTTTCTACTTCCTCTGGCCATTTGATTTTCTGTTTATTTTAAGAATGCTACTGAGAACTGTCGCTATTGTACTGGCTTGTTGAAATGGCCCGTCTGAAAAGAACAGTGGAGAACCAAAAGCTGCCTGTTGCACAAGCAGAACAATCTGCTAAAACTGGGACAATCCCATCCTGAAGAAATAAGACCACACTGGTAATACACAGACAAAGGCAGATAACACCAAATGATTTTGCAAAACAGTTACATAGTGTCTACCCAGTGTGGATTTCCTACCTTAGAGGAACATTTCCACTTGGGCTATTGAGTCACTGGGCCAGTTTCAGTGTAGGTCATGATTCCTTCTATGCTTGTCATGAGGCTAGCAAGAGTCTGTGTTTTGGTAATACCAGTGGCTGCCCTTAGTGATCCTTTTCTTACTTAAGTTTGTCTGAAATACAATCACAGACTGATTTCAAGTACTGCATACGGCTCAAAGTGACTGTCCTCCCTTATGCTGCTGAGAGACACATAGCAAAGTGATCAATTTCAGGGCTAGCCAATACCTTCCTCCCACCTTTTTTGACCTCTGGGCATTTTGGGGTTTCAAAAGAACTATATTGCACATTGTAAGCACTTGATCCCATCTCTCCTGTCTGCTATTGCTTCTTATCAGCTTTGTTAGAACCGCTTTGGCTGGAAAAATAGTGCAGAAAATCATCAGCTGTTAGAGCATCCCAACTCCTCCCTACAGGACACAGCAAAGTGAAGAGTGAAGTTTCCCTTTCCCCTCCAACATCCAGCGACTCCAGGCACTCAAAGGGAAAGGGCTGGCAGAAAAGTCCACATGAATAGACACTGTCTATGTGTCTTTGTCATACGAGGACTGCAAGAGGAAATGTTATTTTGTCTTTGAACACTGACAAGGCAACTTATGGGCACAGGGGCAAATTCAGTGTAAACATTACTACACCACCACATAAGGAAGCAGCTAAACATTTAATGTGTCTCACTCATCCAGTCTGAATCACATGAGAAAGTTACTTTATTTCTGAGAATATAGAAATGTGTATCACCAGAGTTATGGCCTACAGCATTTCATATAACAGCAGACAAAAACAACATAGCAGCTTGATTCAAACAAGAAAAACATTCAGAGGGAAGTTGGCAAGAGATACTAACAGAGGTCCCCAGAGGGGCTTCTTGGGCAGAGTGCTCCTCCACAATTATCAGCAAACAAGAATGCCTCTTCAAGCTGTATTAAGATACAATTTATAGGCTTGAGCTTGATCTTAATGAAGTCAGCGGGGTATTACAGACCTGAAAGGCTTAACTGAAAGTAAAATGAAGTCCTCTTTTTCGAGAAAGATCACTGAGTATAAAAGAGAAAAGAGTAAGATGGTGGATGATGTGAGCAGTTTAATGAATCGTATATGAGAGTGATCATAATTAAATGCCTTTGAAAAAAATGAAGGCCTAAATCAGGGTAAAGGTAGAAAAATGTTACAGAATGCCATTTCCCACAGTGTTTCTAGATAAGGAGCCCATTAAAAAATCTAACACTTAGCTCTCAGCTGAACTGTGTTTCTTCTACTTCACTGAGATGGAGCCCTTCCAAGGGACATGGTCACCTCAGAAAGGGTGTAATTCAGGAAGAAGATGCAGCACCACTTGGAAGGTATCAAACACTCATGGCTTTTTCCACCCTGACAGGCCACAAATCTATTTAAAGACTGGGCAGACAGACTGGTTAACAAATGACAGATCAAACTATGCCTTCTTTTTTTTTAAGGTAACTGGCAAGTTACCTTAGTATGAATCAGGTTTACATTTGTCATGCTTTCAAATGCATACCTTTTTGTGTAAATCCTACTGCTTTCTCACGCTTTCAGTGGACAGCCTGGTCATTTGTACACAGCTGTTGTGGTGAAATTGCCTTTAGGATCAGGCTTCAGGCTTTGCTTCTCCACTCTATTTCCATAGCCTAAGAAAATACTCTCAGGCACAGGAGCTTTATGCCACCCCCACATGTCTGGGCAGGAAGGCAAGAGATCAGATAAATAGGTTAATTATGTCAACAAAAAAGATACATTCTCTACAAATAGAAACTCCAAATCCCAACAGGAGAAGCCCAGTACTAGACCTGCCCTGCCAGTAACCCAGCCCATGTGTGAAGAGGAAAGAGCAGGGGGACTGCAGGGAGATGAAATGCAGCACTGGGGTAGTGCTTTCCATTACTCCCATGCACTTAGTTAACTGTCACACCAGGTCATGATGCAGAGATTAAATTTTTTTCTCTCATGAATGACTGCTTCAAGGCAGGGAAGCCAGAAGAGAAGAAGCAGACTCTTATGAAGAACCTGCTTCAAGAATCTACTTACTACCAAAATATTGTTCTGAAACAGTAACTCTAACAGCCTTAGTTTTGTTTCAGCAACAAGGTAAGTCCTATTTGTCCATCTTTGTATCAGCCTATGGCTGCTACAGCAGATTGCATTTTCAGAAAGAGAAATGGCAGAAACTCATGAAAACTTCGAGAAACAAAAAGGGAAAATTGAAAGGGTAAAATATTTCAAGTAACTTGCAGGGTATTTAAGGATACTCTATTGAATTCACTGTTCTGAAAATTACCCCAAAAGCCAACATAATGGGTCAGCAGGAAGAAGTAATATTTAAGTTAATTAAAAAAATGTAAGGTTAGAGAATAATCTGAGTATCCTGCAAAACACAATATCTAAGAATGAGTTAAAAGGTCAAGTATAAGAGTCAAGGCATTTTGTATGTGGGAAGCCTCTTTTATTTCTTTGAAGGGATCAACAAGTTCATGGAAAGGAAAACATGCTTGGATATTCCAGGAGGAATTTATAAGGAATCCCCACTAACTTCTCCTAAGGAAACCACCCCAAATTTAAAGGTCTTCATATGATATCCACATAAGCATTGAAAACAAGTTGGGTTTTTTTTCATAGGGAAAAGGAGGGAATACAAATTGAAAAGAAGTGGATATAACTTCAGTAGTAGAAACATAACACTGGATAATAAATATTTATAAAATAAGACATGCATCAGCCTGCTGCATATGCTTTCTACCAAATGATATACGGATGACTGAAGTCTGATAAAGACATGCAGAGTAAAGTAACACAGAGCCTAAATTTAGACATATGTAGATATTTCTAAATGTTGCATTTTCAAGTATATTAAAAAAAAAAGACAAGAAGGGAGGGGAAAGATGAAGGGTTTGGATTTTTTTTTTCCAAACTAAACACAACTGTTTCACATCTTCATTTTTTTCTTTGTTTCTTCTTTTTTTAAGATTTCCCTCAACTTCCAGCCTTTGTTCCTTTGTCTTATAACACGTTGTTATTCTCAATATGACAAAAGTTGTACTTTTAATGCCAAGCTGTTTGATACATTTTATAAAAGAAAATAAAAGACAGACCTTTGACTGCAAGAATTTGTGTGTTGCCATGTTCTACACCCATCATTTTTAGTTAACCCCTTCCCTGATGTATTGCTACTTATGCAGTCTTAGCAACACATTTCCTGACAAAGCATCTGAACAGATCACCATTTCTGTTAAACAGAGAGGTACCACTTTAAATATCTTAGGCACTCCTTTGAGATGAAATTAAGGCTTTGCTGGTAACTTTAGCAGAATGGTGACCAAATATCTGTGCTGCAAGTGCTATGCCTCAAACCTGGCCCTCAAAGAAAGATTTCAAGTGGGTCTATGTTTGTATCTGCTAAGAGAAATAAAGCTTGATTTTTACTAATAATTATTATTCCTTCCATTCTTACACAAAGCCCAGGCTGTATCTTATTCTGTGGTGCACATTTCCCTTGCATAACATGATCCTTTAGACCTGTAACATGCTCACACAGTGGGCCTGGCAGTGTCACCAAGGGCATGATTTGAGGAAGAAAGGGTGGTACAAGCAGACAGAGGATTTACAAGATAAGATGGCCTACACCTGTTGAACAACAATAGAATTGTTTGGGTTGGAAGGGACCTTAAAGATCATCCAGTTCCTCCCTGCTCCTGCATAGGCATGGACACCTCCCACTTGACTAGGTCATTCAAAAGCCTATTCAACGTGACCTCCAGGTTGCTTCCAGGGATGGGGCATACTCTGTGCAACCTGTTCCAGCATCTCACCCCCCTTATAGTAAAAAATTTCTTCCTACTATCCAATCTAAATCCTGCCTCTTCCAGTTTGAAACTGTTCCCCCTTGTCCTATCACTACATACACTTGGAATAACTCAAATCACAACGCTCTGTGCATTTTGCAGGGCTAGTTATTAGCAAAGACAGCTTTTTAAACTTACAAAATGAGCACTTCTGCAACAGAATCAACTGTCAGACAAATATAGAAGCCTGATATGTCATCTTTGCACTCCTTTTTTTTCAAAGTAATACTACACTTTAAAGTACAGTAGAACATAATGACAGTTTTAAAGAGAAAAAGAATAGGTTTGATTTGAAAGACTACGTATAGAAGTGAGTCAGACCTGATCTTAGGGACACCAGAGGAGATTTGGAGTTATTACATTAGCATTGTTTCTGGCACAGGCAAGTGTAACTGAAATTATGAACTAGCAAACTCTCTAATAAACAAAAGCAGAAATATTCTTCCTTATTATTCTTCCTTCATTCCTGACTGTGACCAAAAGACAG